>NC_081440.1:5424753-5514572 GCF_007210705.1 Tigriopus californicus | reverse complement strand
ACATATAAAGAACAAAGCGCTCGCACATTCGAACATCTCCTCTCCGTCTCTCTCTCTCTCTCTCATACACACACATACAAATACACATACACATATACACATATATCAGGCAAAAGCACATAGTGAAGAAAGGGTTTAGTACGTACTCTCGTCATCCAATTCCATGAAACGACTCTCTGACATGGCTCTTGGGGTCTTTTGAACACGATCTGAGCGCACAGTGTGGCTCTGCGGAGCCAGACCCATTGGAACAGGCTGTGCTCAAGATGACATTAAGGTCAACTTGGAATGAGTTCTGATGTCGAAAATTGCCTTCCTCGAAAACGTGCTACTGGCTTTCAATGCTTCGGCGATGTCTCCTCGTTCAAAAAGAACCACACGCACGCCCAAGTCAGTCTCAACAATGCTTCATTCAGTGAAGATGGAGAAAGTGTGAGGATTCGTAAATGGAATTCACAAACAATCCGTTGGTTGGTAACTAATCCTCGTTGAAAGTGTATTGAGATAGCATCTTTAGTCACCCGAGTCGAATTCGGCAATCCTCGTCGCATGAATAATGCAAAATAGGCAGAGAGGGACAGACCTGCCATTAGGCTCATTTGAATGCCGCTCAAAGCATCTAAATTTACATATTCAATGTCAATATGGATTTTGAATATTTCCCGAGCTACATCTCATCCCGGATTGCGTACGGCTTCTATAGCCTTCGACCGATTTCTCGTATTCAACAACGCCATCCCGTGATTTGCTTATGAATTGCTCTTAATTGGTATGTTGAAACAACCTCTTCCCTATTTCCACATACACGTACACATGTGCCTACCAAGTCTGACTTCTCGTCATTTGTGGGCAAGGGCTTGGTTTCTTCTCCTCCAAATCTGCGTGGAAGAAGCACGTTCTCCGCACACGGTCCCAAACCCATAAGGTTGATGTTCCGGAAATCCTTAATTGTTGACGGAAGACGGGTCGGGATCAA
Organism: Tigriopus californicus; assembly: GCF_007210705.1. Lineage (NCBI taxonomy): Eukaryota > Metazoa > Arthropoda > Copepoda > Harpacticoida > Harpacticidae > Tigriopus > Tigriopus californicus. Next base: position 5,513,596 of record NC_081440.1, on the reverse strand, counting down.
AACCATTTTGACCTCCTAAATCTCCTCAAAGAACTCGAGCTCTCTATCACCTCATTTAGCTTTCTTGTAGCCGATTTCAAAACATTCGTGCTCAGATGCTGGATATAGGTTCGAAATCTTATTTGTTCAGAGGGCTTCAAACAGATGAGATGATACATGTATATACATACCTACACTGTATGTACATGTATGTTTGTGCGTATTAAGGGCAGACGCGCAAGACGAGTGAGTATTATGGCCATTAGTTCAACCTTTGATGACTTTGGTTGAAACAAAGTGAGGCTGGTTGCGAACTGATGACGAATTGACACCCTAACACCTATCATTAGGAATCATTTGTTTCATATAAAAAAAAGAGCCAAGACCCTCCGCGCCCTAGTACTTACTCTCCTGTATGTAGACGTAGGTACGTAGGGCCTCACTTTCTATTCTTGGTGTGGGTCAAAGACACAGAGACACGCACACATATAGATACTAGATAGAAAGAGAGAAACCTATGTAGGTCCCCCATATTATATTTGAATTGTTTGCTCGAGTTGATCTGGTTTCTTCAACCAATCGCTAATGGAGACCTTGACCAATATTAAAGTGGCTGATTCTCTGCACTTTGAAGTGTGAATTATTGACGATCCCATCGATAGTTCTGGGATGATCCTTGAAGAAGCGATTGAAGCTTGACGAGCGAGTTTGAGACTAGTAGTACGCTAGAAGTACTACATACTTGAGGAAAAGATCCTGGTGATTCCATTTCATGAGCTTGAATGGCTTGCATGACCAAACCTCCGTGCGATCGATTATTCGCTTCATATATTCTATTGCCTAATTTCAGTCCTCAGTGAGATCAAAGACAAACTGAGGAATTTCCTGACTCCAACGCGCTACATAATTATGTAGTCACTAATGATTGGTTTCAAGTTTGGCAAAGTATTGGGTTGACATGTGTGCAATTTGTCTTGCTAGTTCTTTCAGTGACCAAAAAAAAACTTGTCCAGAAAGTTGACTTAAATTTGACGAAAGCTTTTGTCATTGGGGCAATTTATTACATTGCCTTCGGAACTTTCTGTGTTTGCCGTGAAGTCATAATGAAATGCTCCGTTATTTCAACATCAATCAATCCAGTTGAGGTCAGCCATGCAAGTGCATACAGTCAGTATTGGGCAACTTTTTCTTCATGTGGGTGTGGAAGGGTGTATAAGCCAGGTCCTTCCCAAGAAATAGCTCATGCAACTAAACATATAGGTATCGGACCATTGATTGGCCAGAAATATCCATTGTTTTTCAACAGGAGCGCAATTACATACACCCTGTTTAAATCGTGTTTGTTTTTGCTGGTATCGTCAGAGATTGAATTCGTAGATGTGTGAAAAAGACGAATAGAAAAAGACGATGGAAGGGGCTTGAATTTGATTTATGAATTTCTGGCCGTGCAAACTTTCTCGTTGGTGCTTTTTATGCTGGCTCGGATCATCATTATCATCACGGCCATAATGATAAGCTATTGATACTAGCATGGTAATTTAGTGATTAATACAGTTGAGGCGTATAAATGAACATGTATCGGTGCCATTCTTATCCGGGAATCCTCTGCTCTCTTTCCACGCCCAATATCCCAAAAGTTGGAAGCATGACTTATCATCATGGATGAGCAGTGGGGTTTGCGGATTGCCCCACGGGTGTTTGCAAGCCGGATTCTAATTGGTCCAATCGCCTCTCATGGTCATCTCATCATCACGTTTATCAGCCGTGTGATCTCGTTTGGGTCGGGATTTGTGAAAACGCCGTCGTCGTTGTCCGGGCTCGTCAGGACTCATGAAAACATCACTTGTGAAGACAACCTGTCATCGCTTGAGCCAATTAAATCTGGTCAGGCTTAAATGTGGAGCTAATTAGGTATGTCTATGCCAACCAATGAGCTTCCAGCATTCTTCCAGAAAGTCTGATTTCAAAAGCAAGATAATCCAGACCAAGCCCCATTTCTAGGTTTGACCGGATCGGGTCGAGCTAAAGAGTCTGATCCCACCCAACCAATTCTTCAAAAGTGCTTCAATTGTTCATGCCGTGCTACGGACTTCCTCAGACTGGTGAAGGCCCATCCGTCAGATTCTCTTGGCGGTCAAGCGTTTTTGTGTGGTTTTGAGACGAGATGAAAATTGTCATTTCCTCACATGACATCATCGCATGTCCTTCCCCCATTTTCCGAGTGCGTATTTGAAGGTCACTAAACAACGACTGTCTTTTCCAGCTGTGTTTTTCATTCGTCTCGAAATTTGCAATAGTTGGTTGGAGCTGCTTTCAATGGTGGCCAGCAATCCCTGTATTTTTGATGGAGATAATTCCAATGTGATAATTGCTAGTCGAGAGTGGGAATCATCCGTCTATTAGTTCGATGATGGTGAGATAAAAACAACCAAGCGATCTTGGTGGGACTTGAAAGCCAACGGAGCCATTGATTCCGTTTTCCTATCGTCCAAACACTTTTTAGTGGGTAAATTTGTCATTTACATACCGATTATTTCAATTTTCCTATTATGTAGTACACATCTTGCCAGAAAATCTATCCAATTACCGTCGCTTAATTTCGGCAATTTTCTCCTTGAACAATGTGGTCAAGATGATACAAAAAAAAACGGGACCAAACACTTGGAACAAAAGTGTCCCCAAGCCAAAATGAGTCTGACCTTTTAATTGGTCTATTAGAACGGAGCTAGGTGCCTTTCAATTGTCATTTTGAAGGGATCAATCTTGAAAATGGCGAATTTGCGGTTAGCCACCAGCAATGATCGACATTCTTCATTCTTCATCTCGCTGTTCTTGATACAAAACACCACGTGCACTGTTGATTTCCTTTATCTATTATTGAAATTTCTTTGCTTTTTGCGAGTAGATTGCTTTCAAAGTTGTACTTGGGCTCGTTGTTCATCTCTTAATGTGCGCACTCTTGTCGATCAAAATATTTATGAATGATAAGATTTACACATTCAAGCAGAACTGGACCCCAATTATCTGTAATGAAGGGAAGACACCAATCAAAGAAAGAACTACGAGACAAAAAGGTGCCAGACAAATGGTCTCGCGTGGTCGAAACAAAAAAAAACTGTTTCTTCCTGCCTCCAGTTTATATCGATTTTGAAATATTTAGAAGCTTTTTCATTGTGTCGAAAAGAGACAGTTGTTGTATCCCGTTTCACCACTATGTTCAAATCTAAATGCAATAATGGGAACGAAAAGTGGTAGACTCGTGTCGTCATTGAGAATTTGATATTGTAATGTCCCTTGGCATTCTCTCCAATTATCTCTTTGAGTGTTTTGCCTCGATCTCTGTTGATGTTTTATATTTCCATCCAAGCAAGATCGCATCATGCAAGTTCAACCAATGCTATTTTTTAGAACACGCTTCCCAAGCATGAGAAGTCGATCAAATCAGACAAAACCTCAAATCAGCTGTCTTAACGAAATCACACCAAATGCTCTCTTGTCCCACGAGGGTCTCTTTCGAACCGAGCGAAGTAAGAACTGGAGTAGTCGATTCCCATCCAATTGAGCATGCTTCTTTTTTCCTTCCCTCCATGCTTTGCTCTTGGTGGCGTTCCATGTCACACTAACGTGGTCGCAGGCACGGAAATCGCCATTTCGAATCCGAACCCATGCTGGGACGAACGAGGACGATGGCACGTGATCAGGTCCCTCTCCATGGGTCCGAAGAGGAGGGTGAGAGGCTCGCTGTCCAGTTCTTTGGGATGGGAAATCCTCATCAACAGGATCAGAGTCATGCGACACAAGTCATCGTTCCCTGTTGCTCAATGGCGTCAAGCTCAATTTGCGTGAAGGAAGTGATCCATACTTGGTGCGGATCGTCAACAAGTGACGGGATGAGTTCATGTAGTAAGGGATCTTGAGACAAGTTGGAGATGTTGGGTATTGTAGGTATAGTGTACGTAGAGTTTGGTGCATGGCCTAGGGAATGAATAAATTTGGAGAGAATGGTTTTTGATGGCGTATGCTGGATTTTTATCTCGAACGAGATCATGGGATGCTAATTGGAACAAAAGTTGCCGAGATCCCCCATGAGATAAACTAGGCGGGATGTGGGAGCAAACTTGAACTTGATTTAATTGACAGCTCATGCCATCTCTCACTGCAATCACGCGAGTACTTCAATGCTTAATTGAGAGCGCGCCCCTTTTGAACGCGTTCCTCTCGCCAGGATTTCCCAACCCTAGAGATCCAGCCAATGTTGCCATCCTTCCTAACAAAAGCAAACTGATCCTAAACAACAAAGCAAACTGTACTATATCTTCCAAGCGTGGGCATCTACCAATCGACCACTCGTGATGCTTATCTGAAACTGTCCCACCAAATACGTTCTAAGAAAGTAAAAAATGGTGCCATGGAGCTAGGAGCGCTCATTCATGAATGAAGTAATATTAATAAAAATAAAAAATAGAAGCCGCAATGCAAGTTTCAAGTTCAATCTTCATCCCTATAATTATGGAAGCCATACTTCAAAAGATAAAACGACTAGACGATGGAAGGAAGGACCATATATGATAGATAGGAAAAGATCCTTCCCACATATTTTTGAGACTCTTTGTTTTTGACCAGTCCTAAGAAAAAATCAACGGTGTTTCTCAGTACCCTTTAATGAGTAGCTGAACCACAGTATTACACGTATATCGTTTTCACACCCATTCAAATCTGATCTTTGCCCATGTATGGCAAGTAGCCATACAGAAGAAAGGGTATTTTTCTGCAAAGTGCAGCCATTTCCCGTCGTAATGGATTCTAGCATCATATATTTGAGGTCAAGCAAGCACCATTAAAATTTGAAAGATCGCTTTGGAGAGATGCTACAAGTACGTCGTTGAACGCCACGCACCGTGTCTACGTAGATGAAGTATTTTAAGGGAGCTTAGGAGGGGACCCATTGCATGCCATTGATGGAACCCAATAGGCAGTACATTAACAAGGTTCCAGACTCACCAACAATGTGATGCCTTGAAATTAAAGCTCGTTCTCGCGTCCATTTCGAGGGCGAATAAGCGTGTCACTGTCACGGATGAGTGAAACGAACAGATGCGTGTGATATTATTAAATCATCCTGAAATTTTGTCGTGTTCCTCGGTAAGTAAGGGAAACTCTCAACCGCGTGTATTCTCCAGGAAAGTAAGCAATGTTTTACATTGTGCGTCTTTGTTGTCATGGAGCCCTGTCAAAAGTAGAGAGACATGACGACACTGCGCTGAGGAGGACCCCAAGCCTATAATATTCTCCACTGGGTATGTGTACGCAGACTGCAGTCACGTTGGACACACAATCCATTCCCTTGTGGAGCAAATGTTATTTTTTGACTGCATTTGAAGGATGTTTCACTTTCGTATTCCGCCCATAATTGTAGGTTGCCACCTCTCGTTTTGGGTGACATTCTGACGTTTTAACTGGCCACCCAATTCAAGCCGCAGTGAACAAATAAGTTAAACAACTGGTTATCTGGAGCGAAGAGAGCCCTCGTAATTTTGGTGACACTTTTTGGGAGTTTAAGTGGAATCTCGAAGCATGCCAAGTATTTGATTTGTGAAGTGCATTTTCAATGAGCTCATTGAACCATTTTATGCGACGACGGGAGCATGGGGACAATATTGCGACTTGGTTGGGGCATAAACCCTAATGCGCACGTGTCTGTCATTGGAGAGGCCACGTGGGCTCTGAATCAATTAGAAAATTGTGCAACATCAGGGATTTCTAGGTCACCCCACAACGTGAATAATAATCGGAAGCCTCACTCGTCTACGCCAATCCGGATTAGTGGGGTTTCGGCGTCTCCCTTCAGGCCACACAAGAAGTGATTCCAAGTTCTGTCCAATTGTTAAAAACGCAGCAAAGGATCCTTCAGCATGAGATGGAGCTAATATGCAGTATATTTGTGGAGATTTCACTCTTGGATGGACGAGGCACTCGGAGTGACAAAAGTCATCAAAGCGCAATCGCAAAGTGCCCGGAGCCAATTGGGTGAGATCCAGTTTTCCATCCATCATTCACGTCTCCGTCCTCTCAAGTTCTGACTCTTAGTGCCTTTAGTGGCTCCAATGGCAGAAATTAGGCTCTAGACGAACGAGGCTGACCCTTTTTTGCATCTCGTGGCAGCTGTATGTACAGTATATATGTATATGCACTATGTACGTACGTACGTACACACACATACGGTACACGCTCACGAAGCCATGCACATTTTCCAGTGCATTGTGTGGATAGTGGATGGAGTGGCGCAAGGCTTCTACTAGTGTATGATCAATTTGAAGAGACGGATGGAGGGAGGGAGAAGAAGAAGGAGGTGCAGGGAGGAGGAGGAGGAGGAGGAGGAAAGATGATGAAGTCGATGGAGGAGGAGCAGTAACAGGCTCTGGAAGGATCGGGCTCCATCCAGAACTACTTCAACTAGCGCAACAACGTATCATTTGAAAATGCATAAAACATTTTTAGTGTTCAACCGAGTTTTACGTCCCCAGGTTCCGACATCTTGGAGCCTTCGCAAATCACAGTTTTGTCCGAGTCTCCCCTATCCATGTGGGGAAATGAAGAAACCAACCGATGGCTTATCGCGCTTTCGCTGGACATCCATTCTTAGCTAGATCTTTGTGCCCATGAGGCTCTAAGAAGTAAGATGAATTTCGCCCATATCTTATTGCACAACACACACAGGGAGGGAGTTTTAAGGTTGTTTCCGTATGAAGAGATACGTGTTGGTCAGAGATTTGTTGGGGGATATTGAAAAGTGAATTGAGGGTCGTTTTTGTGAACAGGAGTTGCCGATCCAAAAAGTCTGTTGAAACGCCTAAATTCCTGGGAGGGATCAAGTAAAAACTTTTTTTCCGCACATTCAAGCCTAGAGGAAGCTAAAAAAGCCCCCTAGGTTGACGATAATTGCTCTTGACAATTTAAATATTTCCATCACCCTGGATGTCATCCAACTTTTTACCTGATATCATGCTCAACGGCTTGTAGGACATGCAGGACTGACTGGCCCTTCAGCCATAAGCTTGCTCTCTTCATCATTCTTGAACCCATACAACACCAAATCATACCAAGCCACACATACAGGGTCGTTGAGCATTCGGTTTGTTTCGTAATGCATTCAACAGATTTCCCAGGGATTTTATCCACGCTCACTCTCACTCCGATCGATTCCACACGTATTGAGCTCAAAGTCCACCTCAATATTTTGACAAAGGACATGTACTCCTTTGTTACATTCCCTCACATGACAGACATATCTATGTATTTATTGACCTAAGACGATAACTGAGACGGCTCATTCTTCTATCTGAGTATCTTTTCTAGTTCTACAGCGTCAAAATCGTGATTGATTCATGTAAACTTCACGTCAATTCAAATTGTGATCGTGCTAATCTATCAAAGAAACATCAGCACATTTTGGCATCAATGATTACTAGGTAAATAAAGCCAAAATAAAGATCGCCAAAGTCTCGCTTGCCTTAGTTAACAATGCTTTGCGGAAACCCTGTACTGGAAAGGAACACATTGCCAGTCATGCAAACTGGAAACACTTCCCCTTGGTGTAGAAAGAAGGCAATTTGCAAATTGAAAATTACGTTTTCTCTTAGCACTGCTGTGGACTCGTATTCTGCCCTCGTCCGATACTTCGATATATTTCTTTGTCTTAGAGCGGTTTGTACAATTCGAAAATCATTCCTGATTTTGGTTGTTCTTGGGAACCTCTCCCCTCTAATGTGAGATCCAACGAGCAAAATAGCGATCAAATCGTATTCGAGCCGCTTGTTTTGTGGCTTTTGGCCGAGGAAGTAGATAATGGGCGTTTAATTGTTGGTTTTGATTCCAATATCTGAATACTAGCAACAAATTCGAGGAACAAATTTGAAACCACACAAACCGGCAACCAATGGCGGAGAGAAGCTCAATGAATTTACGACGACCAAAGCTAAATAGAAAGGACGATTTGGGTCAATTGGAGTGCATGCTGGTTTGGGATTTTTCCCTGTCAATGTGCATGTTCTATGACTTATAAATATTCACTAACCCAATGCCAACCAAATGGAGCTTCTCTCACCCTGGAATTATCTAATAACAATGAGCCTTATTTTTGTAATTAAAACAAGATTATCCGTAGCAGCTTCGCTGACTTAATTGGTTTTCCTCATTATTGAGATGTCTAAGCCAATCGAAAGGTGACATGTCTCAAATATGTAAATATTAACAAGGCATGAGAAGATAGGTATGACTAATTTTGAAAGCTCTTCTCACCAAATTAGGTTCGGTTCAGTTCTCTGAAAAATCTCGACTCATTTCATCTGACGCAAACGTGCGTGAATGATTTGTACACGAAACGATTAGTTTTGTGTTTTCTTAGCTACTTTGCGTATTGCAGTATCAATTGTCCTAAAAACGTGGAATCTCCGCCTTTTTCAATCGTAGGTCTAGTTGACGCGATGAAGAAGAAGCTCCCTTTTCTACCCGTTAATTAAAATTAGCCTTGCCTTTCGTTCATTTCTTTCTCTGATTCATATGTACACAATTAATCATACTCTGGCACGAACCTACGATTATGTATAACTTACCTGAGAAATTCAAATCGAAAGGCCAAGACCAAACATGCAAAAAAATGTTTAGGTTGGTCCATTACCCTTGATTGCCAATCGCTCAATGTCGGCTAAAACTGTCCTCAAATATTACCCAGGAATCACTTAAGGTTGTCCTTAACTTCTTCAACGAGGTCGGGTCAATTCGATAGCCAGGGCTTTAGAAAACAAAAAACCCTTCGCTTTTTGATCAACAGTTTTGTTGTTCTTTGGGCATCGTGATTTATCTGAACGACGCGGTTTGCGGGCAAATACAATTCGTGATCTCGATTGGATTTGTGCCTTGTGTGTGTGTGTGTGTGTGGGTTCATCATGAGCTCATCATCATCAACATCACATGCAGAGTCGTACCGTATCCGAGCATGCATTCTCGCCCTACTCTCAAAAGGACTATACAAAAAGTGGCTAAAGGGGAATTCTTCCTTCCCACAAGTGGATCATCAATTCCCTTTGCTCCAATACCATTCGTGAATGTAGAATGGGACAATACTCACAAAAGCCTCACTAAGTGGACCACTTTAGTGTCGAGGCGACAAAGCCAGTTCCATCACGTTACGAGACGACCAGACACGTGTTCCAATTTGAAGGGACACCATCCCTTCTGGTTCGTTTTGGTGAGTGGGAAACACAATCCCCCATAGACGTAGACACACACACACACTCACGAAATGACATCAGACTTGGTTAGAAGTCAGATTATCGCGTTTGGAACTTCATCAATCACTGACGGAGATTTACACACATAAAGTGTTCTTGTGTGTGTACAGGACAGAGGCTGGAATTGAATGTTGGTTTTATTTCGAAGCAAGTGTGGGGATAGATAATCAAGGCTTGAGCTGAAAATGGGGGGGGGGACGTCAAGCAATATATTTTGGACACGATCTGCCAATTTCTGCTATTTCCACAACTGGTTTAATTTATGAGCCATATGCAGACGCACATAGACACAAACGCACACACATCTCACCATTCGTGCCTATCTCTAGTATGTACATAAATACTTTGCGAGCTTTGGTACACCTATAAAAGCGACACGACTTTCATAAATTAGAAGACAAAAAAATCCTTTTCCCTTTCCAGCAATCTCCAAGCTCTAACCAGTCAGTAAAGAGATATGGATTCATCCTGCAAATGCAAACATTCCCAAGCATTCCTAAAGTATCAAACCCATTATATTTTGAATTCGGAGAAACTGCTTAGAAAACAGCTTTCCCGATTCAGTTTGTCCTCTGACTTGAACTCGAACTCTTTGTTCTTCTCGCCTCTGTGTGTATGTATTTCAAAGAGCTCGGATAGTGGGTAGATTGAAATAAAAAGGAGCCTCCATCAGCCACATGATCATCATCATCATCATCATCATCATCACCACCACCACCACGATCACCGCATCCCAAGCATCTCTCGGTGTTCTGAACTCTTCTGCTGTATGTGGTGTATGTACTTGCGATCAAGCCCACTGACTTTGTGTGAGTGAGTGATGAAGCAAACTCAAACTACACACAGAGCAGTCAAGTTTTGCTCGGCTTTACTAGAGATCTCTGCACAACTTGAACAGTGAAAGAGACGCACTCACTCAGGCACACACACGTACACACACACACACACACGCACACACGCATTATACATGAGAAAGGTTTTTTTTTCCTCGTCTCTCTCTCTCTTTTGGTCTTCAGAAGTAGGTGGAGTCTATTTCTTCATTGGCTGCTACAATATGAGCTTTTTATTATGGCGTAGTAAAAGACACTCTGCTCCACCGTTTTATTGGCCTTCTCCTTCTTCTTTTTCATGGTGCACAATGAACAAAAATGTTCGAAGTTCATTCAAAATGGGACTTGGAAGAACAATGAACAATCATCATCCACCTCCTCATCCTCAAGACGAATCACAATCGTACAAGGTTTTATGACGAAATCCCCGATTTCTGAACTTGAACAACCTGACTTGATTCCAATTGAATAAACATGGAGCTCTTTCAAATGATGGATCTTACACCAACAGAGCTTCCAAACAGCAAGTGGTCGATTATGAGTTGCTTATGAATGTATTCCAAGCAGCAAAAAATCTCTTTCATCTGAAAAGTGTGTCTAATGTGAAAATTGGCATCTTTCCACGATCAAAATTGAAGAGCTTCTCTTTCAAAGAAAACGTGTCATATTTCAAGACAAGGCAAACCTCTTCACCTTCTCTCGCCAGCTCAGGTCTCCCAGCACCGTCAGTTCCGTGGATCAGTCAGGGGGGATCAAATTACCATCATGATGATGTTGATGGTAATAATAATAACAATGTCGTGTGGCAAGGCATGAACCCATCCGAACGCCTCATTCACACTAGAACCAGACTGACCGATCCAGACGTGTTCCACAATGATGAAGCCAGTCTGTCAAAATGCCGTTCCTAAATAGAGCCCAGAAAATGTTAGCCAACCTACGAAGGAAGGGTGACATTTTATTCTACGGGGCTGTGTAGGTGTGTCCAATTATTGAAGATTTTTTTTTCTTGCCAACGTACAAACATAAAATCGATTGTTTGGAGAAATACGAAGATACTAGAGTGCATTTTTAAGCACATGTGTATCCATTCGATTTGAGTCTCTCTTGGATTTGATTGTGATCAACTGGCCGGAAAATGATCTCTTCATTTCATCCGGCATTAAATACGCATGAGTGGAATTGAGCGGAGCAATTATGGGAAAATCAATTGTTCGCGGATCACTGACTCATTTCCCCACCAAAATAGATCATCGTTCCTACGACCAAGAGGGAATTATGAACCATAGTATTTGACTAGCTTAACCATTGGCGAAGAAATATGAAACGTTCGAGGCACGATTTTTATGTACTTAGTATCAGAGGATCTCAAAAATGAATGGAGTCTTCTCCGTGTAGAACTGGACTATGTGTGAGTGTGCAGCTCGTTTTGCCATCATGGCTGATATGATTCTACGCATTCGCATTTGGCGAATGAGGAATGGCTTGCTAGACACACCCAAAATGGGCTTTCCCTCCAGAATTCTTGAATCATGGCCATGCCCATCGTGAAAAAATAGTAACTTGACTATCGCTCTTTTCGGCTGGACAGACGAATCGCTACTCCGTAGTGCCCGGTACACTGTTTTCTGAGGCTGTCATAAATCAGAGGAAGTAATAATGAGGAATGGGCACCAATTGTGGAGGAGCGAAGATATGAAACCACCGGCATAAATCATGGACCCTCGCGAATTGGTGTTCTTCAAGGGTTTCCCCTCCCCTCTTTTTCCCTCCCTTCCTTCTCTCCCTCTTCTATCCAGGTTCTGGAACTAGTTCAACCCTTGAGTATCTTCACGGATCTGTTGGAGATCACTCCCATCTATATGATATAGTACTCCACGGTTGAGTGAATTGCGGCATCCTAGAATTTACTGATCATCTAAGTTGCATTGGCCATTTTCATTTTCAGTTTTTGTATGCTTTTAACCTGGCATTCCGAACGGTGTGACATTTCGAACAGTAAGAGGGCCAATGTTTTATCACTTTGAAAATTTATCCAAAGCAAGTGCATGTATGCTTTTTGAATCTGAAAATGCAGCCACCGGACCTGTTCTACTTTGCAGTTTCCCGTTTTCTTAGAAGTGATAAAATAAAGATAACATTTCTGCATTCGCAGAATTGAGAAGAATGGAAACCTATAAAAATAACTCAATTATATATCTTGCACTAAATGAAAATACCAAACCAGCTCGGGAAGTGAGAGATCGAGTTTGCCAACAGGCTCTTACCGATGCCAAATAGAGAAAAAGGCAGGCTAAGCAAGTACCTGCACATACAGTAGTTCTACCGAGATCTGCAATGCACATTGCGCGCTCATCAAATTCAAAAATTTCGGCGCCAATTTTCTCCCATTTTTGTGGTTGCCCACCAAAGTGCTCCACAACCAACGAACCATACAACTAAGGTAGGCTCTTAAGACACGCCACACAATGACCGAGTACTATACGTTCACTTCACTAGTACATGTAACCAGGGAGGCAGCAAACCAACGAACCAACGAGCAGAAGAACGCAACTGGCTTGGAAGGAGTTTCAAGTCCAACCACACCATCCTCTACGTACATCTAGAGAGAAAAAGATGATGTGCAAAATTGTTCTTCATTTTTGCACAAAAAATACCGTCTTGACTTCCAGGACTCTTTTTCCCTTCTCATGGAAACTGACTGACTTGACAGGATGACTAAATCTGCGGGGTACATCAACCCTCCAGCCCCTGCAAAAAGAGGCCTGAAAGAGGGCCAGATGATTTTGGGTTTTTGCATGCAAATGTTTTGAATCTGCCAAAAAGCAAAATCCTGTGATGCCAACTTGTCCGGTGGTGGATTGAATTAAGATGTGAGCAAGCTCGATCCTTGGACCGCGACAAGTCCTTTGTTCTTCAAACCAGCCCCAATTGTTGAACAAATAGTCTTTCTTCTGGCAATCTTAAAAGATTTAGATGAAAAGAGGCAATGGCGTTGAACGTCGATGGCTTTCTTTCATTTTGAGCCTCGATTCCGCTTGACAAGGCCAAAGATTTAGATGCTCGAGGAAGCGAGAACGGATGTAAACCCATTCTGCTGCTTTAGCAACAATTTCCGTTGAATTGTTATCCTCCCTAAGGCCGCCACGAGCTGGAACCCACGTACACTCGTTCACAATATGCCGCATTCAGTCCTTTATAAGTTCCTCTGTTCCCTCTATTCCTGCTCCTCCTTCGTTCCTACCTCGTCCCCGTCGTCGTCGTGTTCCCTCGGTCCCATTGCATTCATGGAACCCTCTTCAGACTACTCGAAATGGAACGAAGAGGAGAGGATGGAACTACGCCCCCTCATTTATGGTCCATTGTCGCTTGACTTCCTACTCCTCCTCCTGCTTCTTCGACTTCTCTTCTTTTTCACGACGACTTTCATCTACTCTACAGAATCCATATTCACACAACTCCGGTCCCTCCCCTCGTGGTGTTTTATGGAACAAGTACCATGAGACCGTGGTTGAGCCATTTCTAGGTTGAAGTCTCTCTCTTTTCTTCTTTTCGTAGTCATCATGCCTTGCGAGCCTTTGGACTATTTCATTATACATCTCTTTTCCCATGTTCTCATCATAGGGCATGTTGTACCTATGTAGGACACTAGGAGAAGGCCACGCTAAGTTCGGTAGGTGGTGGTTCACCGACACGTTTGTGTGTGTTTGAACAATTTACTGGGAAATTGTTAGTTTGTCATCTCCGTGTGTAAGAAAGGTAAATATAGAGAAGTGTTAATTATTGCTTGGCGGGGTTCAATTATCAAAATTGTATGGAATGAGAGGGCATGTGTATGTAAACAAGCTGGTTGTGGGTTAAGATAGAATTTCTCCTCCGGCTTCCGTGGACATGCAAAATTGTGTATTGCTTTTGGTTGTCCCCGTCCCAGTTCAGCATTCTAGACGGGAACTATTGTCATGTAGTTGTATTTAAAGTTTCGATGTGATGTTTCAAGAAAAATAATGGACGTCCTCTCAAAGATTAGATCCCATTAACAAGCCGCCCGTCCATGAAGACAGGGACTCACGTAGATTGCATTAAGGTTGCCTAATCTCATTTTTAATGGGATCTTCGCTCTCTCTCTCTCTCCTTCAACCTGAATCTGATGTACTGTTGTACGTACATTGTCTGCCTATTTCGTGGTCCCTGCCGAAAATTACATGCGTGGTGTGATGACATATGAGCTCTCTATATGATCCAGGATGGATATCCAACGGCGTTCCAGAATGATTTCTTGCCCGCCAAAAAGACTCACACTGCTTGATAAGTAGCATATCGCTTCACAAACAACGCCTCATATCAAATGAGTTAGCCTTATGGTCCCTCTTAGCAGTAGGTTAATCTACTAACATGGGATTCCAAAGCCCCCCCCCTTCCAAAGTACGATCCAATATTGGAATGGGCTCAGAGTATTTGGTAATTGTCATGAGACGCGCTTTCACGTCATTCATGAATATCTAAGTTGCAAAGGCTCCTTGACTTGGTATAAAAAAGGGGGGACATAATTCCTTGAATCATAATTTAGACATAGTGCTTTCAAACCCTGACGTAAATGAAGATGTCCTTTCCGCTATACCCTAAAAGAAAAGGAGGGTAAAGCCGTTCTGTCAATGTGTTCGTCTCGGTATGAATATTTTTTCCCATTCTGTGGGGTGAATATGACAGGGAGCTTTGAATATAAAAAGAAAGCACTTGCACCGAATTCTGTCACTGGTTAGTGAGAACAACGAAAACTTTTATTTATTCTAAGAAGCCAATAAGGGGAACGCCGGTGTGCTATCATCTCATGAGCTGACACCTTAATTGCACCTTTGGAATTTCATTTTTTAGCATGACACACCACTGCCACGCTCGTCGAAAAAATGTCTCCAAAACCATTATGCGTAGTGCTAGAACCTCTGGTGACATGAACCTACTTTCCAATGCAAGCACGAATGAACTTAGGAAAACATATAATCACCATTGACTATTCGTAGCTTTAGTGATTCTGCCAAGTTGGATTGGTCATTCATCTTTAAGGCCAGGACCCAAAGTGAATGCCCTGAAAAGGTGCGCAATAATTCGTCTGAGCCAGAGGAATTTTATAAATCGTTTCCGTTCTTGTGGTCAGTGTTATACTGGTGCGATAGAATTGCTCTCATCATTACGTATTACTTTGACTAAGCGGTTAGAGAGAGCTCTACGGTTCGTAAACAGGAATAATTGCTCTGACTTTGTCGAGGTTTCATATGATTCTCCTACAGACATTGGCAAACATCGTATTGTCTTGGTAGGGTTAGGGTGTGTGTGCGCACATTATTTCGGGCCATACAGCCTTCACGCAAGTTATGAACTCTGGACGTGCTTCAAAAAGAGATTTGTCTAGCCCCAGAAAATCCCTTCTCTTTTTCTTTTTATTGCCTTCGTTTTGACAATGTCAAACGACAACCGGATGCTCAAACGACTTGAGCGAAGAAGCTCTTGACCTCCTAGTCCTCCGCCTCCTCCAGCTCCTCCTCGGGTTCTTCCAGTGGCTTTGCCATAAAATTGAAGGAGCTCATGGACGTTGGGTCCCGAACCGTGATGATCGTGACCGGAGGTTAATGGCTCACCTACCGCCAACGTAACAACAAGTTCACCATCTCAGACACACACACACACAGCCTCACTTGCAAATGCTGTCACTGTTGTGGCAGACACTTCAAGAGAGTCAGAGAAAGACAAGCGGGACTTTCAAAGTCGCTCTAATAATAACGGATAATTTCAGTGGCAATTTTGGAAGGAACAGTTGGAGTGGGTCACCCCGAATCGGGATAATTGACAAACCGCACCGCACAAGCTCTCTGGTGGTGGGTGGAGAGTACGTACGTATATTTTCTATCCTGAAGTCAAATGCTTGACTTTCAAAAAGGAAAACAAATAAATGCCTCTGTAACGAGTTCGAATAAAGCAGTAAATAAAAGCAATCATTGGATGGCGTTTACTGCTTGAAGGCGGGCCTTTAAAGCGGAGTAATGGTTTTCAAACCCCTGGAAATGCATCGTGTGGTCATAAGTTTGAATCGTTATTGGGCATTTGAGACTCGGAATAGTCGTGCATATGCTTCCATTGGCCAACGCCAAGATTCTCAATTTCACCTCATCTGATTTGAATGGCTTCGGGTTAATTGACTTTTGCTTCCTGCCTTGCATGACAAGATTGCATTAGACTTGAATATTTGTGGAATTTCCACCACTGGGACCTCACTCATTCTGTGTTCGTTTCCAGTACATATTCTGTGTTGGCTACTCGCTTTGTTTATGCTAAGGATAGCCCCGGACAATTGATTTTCATGAGCAAACCACCTCAAAAGAGCCTCCCGAACTCCCCTAGTTGAGTTGTGAGGCTGCAAAGGGTTGAGTGGTTTTATCTGTATACACTTTAGAAGTGAGTGGAAGCAAATTGAAATTCCTGTCGAGAGAACCAGTGCTCAACTACACACAGGGAGGAGGAGGAGGGAGATCCCTTCTGCACTATGTTCTAGTACGTACGTCCACTTTGAAAAAAAATGCGAGAGAGACGACAAAGTGGGTAATACCGAGCTATGTTCATACACCAAAAGAGACAGACGCACATACTCCAGAGAGACAGAGCAGTTGGACAAAGTTAATTACTTTTCACGTTGAAACCTTTATGCTGCATTATGATTATTATTACGTCTTTGTACTTGGCTATTAGTGTGAGTTGGCAGCGGGGCTGTCTCCCAAAGTGAGATTCTCGTGGACGGGAAATGATCGCTCTCGTTGGAAAGTGTATTCATGGCTTGTATGTAGGTCCATTAGCCATTTGGTTATCCCAAAAGAAGAAAAGGGTGAGGTATGAACCGTTTAGGCACTGCCAAAGGTGCGTATTTGAGAGGCCAATAGAACTTTGAAAGTGACTGAGGCGCAAGTGGATTTGGCTTTTTCCCGTCTCGCTCCTCAGGAGTCCGAACAAAAGGGGTTCATCATATGGGGAGGGGACTTTCAGACTTTCATTATGAAGTCCAAAGAAGAGGAGGCTCTTTTGAGTTCTTTCATACTCGATGGATGGCCTCTGTGCTCGAGAAACGTGGTCGTCCCAAATAATAGCCGTGATTATGTCACCATGGTTTCATTCACATCACAAAGGGATGGATGCCCAGTCGCGGTAGTACCATGATGTATGAATGGTAGCACCACAGAAAGGACCCGAAACCATTGCAAAATCTCCACCCAACAACAAAAACGAACGACGAGCGAAAGAACGAACGAACAAACGTACGACCAACATGTCCATTGCTATGGATGGTTGATGAGTGAGTGCCTGGAGCGAGATCGCAACAAGTGCCATTATTCCTTCAAAGGTTGGCTGGAAATGGGTCTTCTGGCAAAAAGAGCAACGCAATCCCTCAGACAAAACAGAGACAGATTTAATACCACAGAGAAAGAGAGAGAGAGAGATATCCTCTTGAAATGATGAGCTTCCTAGACAGGAAACCTTAACAAAAGCCTTGTTCTAAATCATCTCCGAGTGTAACAGAACCGAGCTTTGATTTGACCCCATCTGTCCAAGGAGCACCAACGGCTTTCCAGTGAAGGAAAAGGCGCTGTTGGGCATCATCTCCGAGCTTCTGGCTTCCTTCTTGAACAGAAGAGACCTCGGGTATTTTATGATTATTTCTTCGCTCTCTCTCTCGCTCTCTCTCTTTCCCTTTGCCCATGATCAAAAGCCATCTTGGAAGAAAGAAGGAGACAGGAAATCCATTTCAGGCTTTTGATTCAAAGGGAAATGACCACTATCCAACTGAACAAGCATGAGTAGTGTAGTTCTGATGGTAGCAGTAACAACCATATAGTAGCAATCACGGGCAAGTGGATGAGGAAGAAAAAACCTTTTATTGGATTATTAGGTCTCATTCTGGAGTCCCTGTATTACGGCACATGAAACGCCATTTCTCTACCTTTTTTGGTGAACAAATGCAATTGCTCTTTGATTTTATAGGGATTGGTATGCAACAACTCAATCACTTATGGTTTATGTCATGCGAATAACACTTTAGAGGCCCAATCGCACTAAGAGGTGATTTTGCTTCTCATCGATAAGCAATCAATATACATTGTAATCTGCTATAAAGCTCGATCGCTATTCTCCCAGTTTTCGGAGCCGGCCATTTGAAATCAGCAAACGACGAACGAATCAAAGATTACAAATAAATCAGCGGGTCTCTACAATCAACGGAATGGGAAGTAGCAAATACGCCCTTTGTTCAGATGTCTCCTTGAGAAGCAGGTGGATTACAGGCGTGAAATCGGCATTGGATCTCGATTTCCAATAACCACAGCTCCCTACAAACTATCTTTGATTTTGACATGCAAGTGTGCTTCCTCGAAGTCCTGGCTCCATTTTTTTCGCCATATTAAAGTGCTGACTGCAATTCCAAGATTCAAGAGCAACGATTCGTGCCACCTGAATCCTCGTGATTGCCTTCACTCGTGGACAAAATGGCTTCAAAATAGAAGCTTCTTGTCCACTTCGATCAGGCAAGTAATCGGGCTTTGATTGAGCGGATCTTTGGCCAACTTCAGATCACTCCAGAAGGTGATTATCATCATCATCTTCCACGTCTGGGTTTACAACAACAACAACAACAACGACAACAGCAGCAGTAACATTGTTGTTCACGGAATATATGGCGGTTACTCAAACCGACAAATCGGCACTCCACAAAACCAACGAAACGAGTAGTAGAAGCGACTTTAAACCGAGCTCACATCCATCCACACCGTGCGCCAATTCAAGACCTTTGGATTTGAAGACGCAGGGCCGTAAAACACAGGATGAAGGAACACTCGTCATAATCACCCTGGAAAGTCGTCAAACTGCCACGAGCTCAATGGAAGAGGGGCAACCAAGAAAAAGAATTCTCTTCAAAAATCACTGGAGGCAAAGCAAACGAAGTGCGGCATCTACGTATGTACGTACCTAGAACATCCAAGATAACTTTAAGATACTTATGCGAGAATATGAATCACGCTCGATGCATGTTGGTATCAAACTCTAGAAATGATGCCAAGTGCCAAAAGATACCCTGGTAAATCCTGGATAAGGATGAAACGGGTGGGAGAGACTAGAGCACGTTGCCCGATAAATGGTCTCATCCGGCAATAAAGTAAATCTGGATTCCTTGGCTAGCTTTGTGTTTTTATCTTCCAACAAGCCAATGTCGTCTGGTCTCAACATTAACAATAACGCCTTCTCTGTGTAACATTTGACATTATTTACTTAATAATGAATTACTTTTTTCCCTATACTTGAAATACAAAATCATTACAAAACTTCAATAACCAAGTTATTGTTAATCTAAGTTAAGTTTACAAAAGGTCAAGTTCAATACAAATATTTGGCCATATTTCCTTCACAAGAGTAGAGTACACCTCTCCAGTGCCCATCCTATCCGGTATTGATTTATGAGAGTCATGAGATAAACCTATTGGAATTTGCCCATTTTTCTATTTCCCTTCTGGCTGACAAATGCATTTGGTTTGTGTCTTTATTGTTTCATCGTGACTTTTGTGGATTGCGGCAAAATGGGAACCTAGTTCAGGAATCCCAACTGAAAAAAACGCACAGGCTCACAAAGAGTAACGACGTAAACACTCGAATATTAACCAAAAAAATGGAAGTTTAGGAGCACATCTCACCAATATCAATAGCATGAGTATTCAAGAACAATAAAAATAGAAGGGCAATAGCGACAAATCTTAAAAGAGGAATCCATAACATCCCATGAAGCTAAATTGGAATATGAAATTGCATTTTCCGACATGATTAGTTGACCCCTCCATTGATCAGATCTAGGAAATAGGAATCGAGGAATTGTAATATTTAGTTGTAGGAGAAGCAGTCTTATCAGAGAAGTACAAAAAAACTCAGAATGGAACACTTACCAATTTTGACAAGAATTTCATCTGTTTCTGATTCCTTTAAAAACTCCAAGGAGGCCAACGACATTATTTGTTTCCTGACAACACTTCATTGGGGGGGGTAAATTCGGGTTTATTGGTATTATTATTTATTGATCAATCTGATCTGTGTTCTCACTTTGAAAGAAGTTATGGTTACTTTTAAGAAAATGTAGGATGAGGATAATGAGGAAGGCTCTCGGTGTTTTAAATAGCAAGTCCAACTCCAACTAAATTGGAAGCCGTCATGCCTCACACGGTGGCCAAACATTTCACATTCACCATCGAATATCATATCGATCAAACATTCAAATCAAAAAGTCACGAGTAAATATGTGAACCTTAGCTATCGGTCAAGGTTCTTTGTAAACAAATATTACTTACAAAGAGACATGAGCTAATTTTAAGTGCTCAGGAAATGTATTTTAGTCATGACTAGTAATTACATATAATGTAGCTTGTCGTCTTCCGGTGTTAACTGAGATGGATTCCGTTGCAATTAAAGGGTGAAGGTACTTACCTTCTAAGGATGTTTATTTTTTAAGTGTTTAGAATGATATCACCATTGATACCGGACTTTGTCCTTAAACCCCAAATTTATTCGTTGCCGTTATTTCCGCCAATCGTGTCAGCATTGCAAAAAGTTTCGAGTTTTCAACCGACTCAAGTAATACTGGGAAAAAAAATAAGTCCAACATTTTAAATTCAATAAGGAGTCTTGGTATGTATGTTCCGGGCAAATTGCACCTAGACGACTCAACATTCATACGCTATATACGTAATGCACAGAAGTTTAGAGCTAGCCAATTTCGGGCTGCTCTGTTATTGAACTTTTAGTGGCTAAACAGTACTCAGTGTTCGCAGTCCCTAGGAGTGGAAACCCACAATTAGAGGGTCCTACCTACCCATTCAAAAGAGGTTCTAAACAAACCCAAGCGACAATTCAAAAAATTTACCTCCATTTCAGAGGTTCACGGCGTCTCCATTTCTCGGGTTCCCGCGGCAAAGAGCCGCTTCCCGAGAACTTCAGGGCGAGCTCATCATGTCGATCCCGGCTGGGTTGTTTTGGCTTTGAGTTGTCTTAATTACACCTCATGTTTGACATTTTCTCCATTGGTTCGAGAATAATGAGCACAGGATTTAAAACTCATTCAAATTCGCTTCCTGTCTCCTCCATCCATATATCTTGAAGTCTGTCAAACGCGCCGTAATCCCATTCAAACTTGCCTCGAATTTTCGAACCCATCGCCCAGAGAGAGATCCAACCAATCTGGAATTCGTTTCTCCAGTTTACGTGGTCTCGATAGTTGACTTCGACTCCGGGATCTCTTTTTGGGAGGCATCTTGGATGCGTTCGGTGGGGGGTAAGTTTGTGCGGGGCTCGACCAAATTGTCTATATTAAGCCCAATAAATCTTATGAAAATGGCCGGTTATTGGCTGGGCAAACCCAAAGAGAGATGAACGAACACGGCGAATCTCTAAAGCTTCCCATTCGGGTCGCTCTTTCCTCTGTCCGCCAGACCGATGCTGGTAGCTTGGTTGCTGGGATTGTTGTGGCTCCAAAGCGACTTCTCGCTAATTGTATTTTTCGCCCTGACGCCTTTCATCTGGTCATTCAATTGTGGATCGGTGTCTCGATTCTAACCTCAGTCCAGTCCGACTTGGTCCTCAATGTCCTGGCACTTGTTTTCCCAAAAATTATGTCTTGTACTGTACATTGTAAGCGATTGCTTATTATCATGATTTTGGCTCCAGGATTCCACCCGACTCTGGCATCATAAATCTCGATAATTTATATGAGAATGTGGGTAGAGATCTGAGAGCGTATTGATATTGAAACTCTTGGACAGTGCTTCGGATTTCATTAGATCAAGAAACTCAAATCATAAATATGACATTATCTTTTTACGGGATCGACCTCAAAACATTTCACTGATGCTCACTGAGCTCGCTCAAGGATTGCAACCACTGCTTCATATGCCTGGAGGGTTGGCTATGAGTTCAGAAACGTTGGGACCTGAGACAGTTTCTTTCCTTTTTTCGCTCTTTGTTGAATGACTCTGGAGTCAAGTCGCGTCTGGTCTGGTCTGGGTTGGCAGAGCCCTCGTGGTCATTCAAACCGGAGAAATATACATAAATCCTGATGAAATGACCCAAAATCACCACAGAGGTGAAATGGTTAATGACAAGCTTGCTTCGACCTGGACATGGCTTCCCCCCGCCCTTTCTGCGATTCCCTCGTTCTGTCCTCCAGGATATCCCCACCTTCAAATAGTGACACAAGAAGCTTGGGTTCGGCCTCTAATACACTCTGAGAAAAAATTGAATCAAACACTTTCATGTTATTTCAGCGCACCATCGCTAAAATGACGAAATCTTGCAACATGAAACAGCTCAAAAGTCGATGAACCAATTCAGGTACAGAAGTAAGCGAATGTTCTATAACTTTTTTAGTGTTATCATTTTTGTCAGTGTTGGCTTTCCTGTCAGGACACTTAGTTCCTCCCTACACTGTCAAAGTTCTCAAGAGTAGCCAGAAGCAAACCACTGATCAATGTCATGGCTGAAATCGATGGTACACGTTGTCATCCTGGTCCGTATTTAATGTCAAGCTCTGCGATTTTCCCACCGCAAAACTCTCTGGCCACTCTCCCAAATGCGCCTCAAACTCAAAACATGATTCCTAAAAAAACGAACGGGTCAGGGAAAGATCTTCTTTTTGGTGAGGTCCACTTTATTCATGAGGTGTTTCGGGTCGTCCCTCATAACGACTCGTCGACGAGGGGTAAATTTATTCGGTTTCAAATCGAATAGAATATACAATTACTCGTTTTAAATGAATCAAAAGCCCTCAATTTCCCCGGATCTCTGTGACCAATTTAGAGGTCAATCAAATTTGAAATCTCTAAGTCATGCGAGTGAGTGACTTCTCGTTGTTCTGAAATGTCTGTCATTTGCGTCTTGAAATTGCCCCTCAGGAAAGTGAGCTGCTCATCATCCCTGATCCTCTTCTTTGGAACTGGCACCAAGGAACAACGTACGATTGTAGGTCCATGGCCAATAATTCGGGGGGTGACATCATTTCACATGATTATGCTGGCGGAGTGTCAATGAAGGGTGGGTTCGACGGAGCTCGTCACCCCTCTAATAGCCTCACATAACGACCAGTTACACCCAGTGGAATGATATACATATCCACAGTCCGAAGGGACGTGTTCAAGAGACGAAATTCGCACTGCACACAAGTTCCCCAATCGAATGACGCACTGTAGTACACTTTGCCATATTTCGACTGTATCCGATATTTACCCTAAGACTGGAAGTTGACAGTGTCTGTCTGTCAACCATTGGAGTGCTTACTACCTTAGTACCTAGCTGCCTTGACAATGGTTATTAGAGTCGTGTCATCAGGGGAACAAAAAGCGACATCATCCTCGGACGTCATTCGTGGTGCATCATCCACTAGCATGGCTGAAAGTCCATGGGGTTTCTTTGGCGTCAATTTTCACCATCCATTGTTCGGA
The DNA here is from genome assembly GCF_007210705.1 of Tigriopus californicus. Classification (NCBI taxonomy): domain Eukaryota; kingdom Metazoa; phylum Arthropoda; class Copepoda; order Harpacticoida; family Harpacticidae; genus Tigriopus; species Tigriopus californicus. Next base: position 5,489,989 of record NC_081440.1, on the reverse strand, counting down.
CTTTTGACAGCTTCAACGCAACAATTGAACTTTGTCAAGTGAATCCAAAGGACCAAAAGGAAGATCAAAGTGGAGAAGAAGATGAAGATCATGACGGCTAGATCGCAACTGGGGTGACTTAATCCAACTTATTGATCTGGTTTCAATCCAGTTGAGAGCATTCCTGCGCCAATGAGGATTTTTGCAAACATTTGTAGGAATGTTCTGATTATAGAGCCATCTGAGCCTGAACACACATGAGATAACAATCAGTCCTCTGCAAACCTCCAATTTAGCGTGAGCATGTGTTTGCACAATCTCTCGTCTGGGTCCAATTTTCGGGCGTTTTCGACAACTGTTCAATTAAGACGTACCGAGTAAAACTCCCGGGCCATTGATTTTTATCGTGAAAATGTCCCAATTCAACCCCGACCACTCTTTCTCCAATTCCTTGGAGGCGACGAACCATGAACAGAGAGACCCACCGACCCCAATGAGATGTCAATGACCACCAATCTTGGGTGACGATCTCAAATTGAATGAACGGATTCGCAAGTGTCTTTAGATGGCGGGTGATGATAGCCTGGTTCGCCAACTGGTGCCCCATCCATCGATATCATCACTCACATTAGATATACTTTGGGGTACTCGACGATTTATGACTCGGTAGCCACTGGTGGGCAATATTGGTTTCGCACAACCTACTTTTAACTCTCGGAGGAGCTCCAGTACCTAGCACCTACGTACACCATGCGGACAGATAACCACCATGTCCGTGTGGCTTATTGTTCTTGACCAGTACGCTGACTGACTGCAGTGCGTTCATGAGGTTGTCGCCCTTTGGTTTCGGAGAGCGTCTGAACTTAATGAAGGACTCAAAGTGCCGACCCAGTAGGATACCTTTCTACAACAAAAAGCGACACAACGACAAAAGTCAAACTGTTTGTATTACGTATTATTGGTGGATGGCAATGAAGGTGGTAGTGGTGGTGGTGGTGGTGGTGATAGGGTGATATTGTTCCATTTCATCGTGACAGCCACGATTTGACGTCGTCGAGAGATAGATGATGCAGCGTTTCTGTCCACTGACGCCATCCCACCAACCAATAATCTGCCCTTTTACTATCAACCCGCTACCTTCCCCTGGACCCTTCTACCCATCAAGTACGAGTAGTACCCGGAGGAGAGCTAAGCTGACCAATCCCTCATCCCCCAGTCAGTTCGCAAGGGGGCGAATCAGTCCGAGAGAGCACTTCTACACGGAACTTGTGTAGTGGGTGGTACAGTAGTAGCAGAGGGCCGAAGTCAGGTATAATGATGATAATGCCGCAGAACTGTGGCTTTGACTTTGTCTTGACCAGTGAAATTCACCACTGCTGGTCGAAGAATGAGTTTTGATTTTGCGGACAATATCGAGTTGAAATGGTCACTAATGTTATAAAGGTGAAACTTGTCCTAATTGTATCTTTTTTTTGTATGTTTCATATATGCATGTCCTCGTAAAATGAATGGCTAATGAAGTACCCGATTGACTTTGTGGATCGTATTTATGCTTGTTTTGATGGGGAAGTTGCCTTTTTCTCGATCGCCCGACCAAACGGTCATCAATCGCTGGACATTTCGCGGTTTTCAGCGCTTCAATTTCTCGATCCTCTGGCACTTCGAAGATTATTCCTTAAGCTTTCATTTGGACCAGTCACTTGCCACCAAAAAAAAACACCACATTTTGCTGCGCCTAATGATACAATGAATGCGAAATAAGCATAGACGCATTATTTGACGGGAGTGGATTCGTCAAATCATACGCAGGTATATGCCCTGAAACTTGTCCTAATTGTTTCTTTTTTTGTGTTTATCTCACAACTAGCTTGTGAATAATGAAATGGAAGACATTTGTTTTGCCTTATAAAGGGTATTGAAGGAGCATAAATAAGTTTGGTAATTATTTGTGTCTGAAATGATTCTAGAAAAGAGGCCCTTAGCTCATCTCATACGTTTTGTTCCTTTCAGTCAACGTATGATAAGATTATTTTTGAGATTTACAGAGTATCATTGTTATTTGTAGTGCTTGTAGTTGTTTGACTATTAGTGCATGAATGCTTGTGGAGGAGCTCAATATTGCGAGACCTCACTTGCACCAAAGAATAACAGAAAGTCAAGGTACATCTCTCCGTCAATCTTGGATTCGAATGTCATAGGTCAACATAGTAGGATAGCCCAATGTCCGTAGGTAAAACTTGCAGTGTCTTTCCAAGGGAACAGGACTAAGGAGGCGTTGCCGCCAAAGATCCCCCCCCCCTCGATCCGCCCCAAAAGCCAAGTGATGGTTGTTGGCAGGTTGGCTGGCCTGGATCGCATCGAGACAGTAATTACAGGTTCTGGGTCAGCTTCAAGTTGTCTGTCGATGACTACGACTCCTCCGTATATTCTGGTCAGCAGAAGGCACCCCAGGATCGGTGCCACGAAATGGGGGATGTTCAAGGCGCCTCGTCTCGCTCCCTCTGTCGTTTCCCATCCTCATCGGAGAGCTGAAACACTGAGCCGACAAAGGTCAGGTTGAGCGATATATTTGCAAATGCTGAAATTCAATTGTTCAACGACCTCTAGCAACCATCACTTGGCGTTGGCTTTGGTCCCGGAATGCATGGTTGGATACCGCGAGGGCGAGAGATACAGAATAAACAAGCCAAGTGATTTATTGCGTCTTTGTCATATCTGTGTACTACATCAGTGTGCACACTGCAACTACAACTACGTAGGTACAGAAGAGCTGAACATCTGTTAGATAACCATTCCCACCAAATAATTCATCAAACGCAAGGCATCATAATAATGACAAAGAAATTATAACCGTTCATGAACAAGCAAAAATCAAGTGTGCACGAGAGACTCCGAGAACCACAGACACAGAGACCGAGAGATTAAGAAAAAAATCTTTAAATGCATCGGATCGTCGTTATTCTTCCTATTTCTCCTTCTCTCTCTGGCTTATTCTCTGGGATGTTAAGCCCAATTCCCGCATATTGAAAAATCTAAACAGAGAGAGAGAGAGTGTTCCATCATTCCATCATTCCATCGTTTTACCGTCCAACTATCTCAACTTGATTCTCGCTCTCAGCACATCCTTATGGTCCATCTTCCGTGTGTGTGAGCGAGACGTCAGCCTATTCAAATTCACTGTGGCGGTCTCGCGGTGCTCAACTAGCATTCAATGCCTCTCTGTAGTACTGTAAGCCACAGCCACCATTGCCACCACCACAGTCAAATAGCATGTCTCAAGTGCATCATGGCACTCCAAACGCATGCAACTACCATCCTGGACGGACAAGCAAACATTCGGTTCAACCCGTGGTTTGTGCGGAACCACCGTGTCCCATTTGGGACTGTAGGTGCGACTAGAAATTAGGTTGCATCAGTTCGTGGAATCCGCAAATCAATTCGTTGCCATTTGAACCAGCCAAGTGATCAAACATCAAACATGATGATCATGATGGCCCTCTTGCACCCTACCTTAAAGCTCCATCCAGTCAAAGAGTCACCCACGACAACCCCAATGGTCGTCCATCGTCCAGAGTTCCTGGCTTGGTTTCCATTTTGAGGTGCCAGAGGTTCGGGACTAAATTAGGGTGATTGAATTGACCCAAATTCCATGCATTATCTTCCATTGCCATGCGTTAAAATGCAATTGATGACCTCTCTGTCGATTGCATTGGAGCCTACCTTGAGCGATTCTTTCTTGGCTATTGTCTGTCTCCAGGTTTGATAACTGCAGATGAACCATGTTGTAAGGAAATTTTCGTTCATTTCGCTCCGTTCAGTTCGGCTCGTTTCAGGTTTTAATCAGGGCGGATCTTTCAACCCTAATCCAATCTGTATGCATTCTTCCTGACGTGTCTCGGAATACATACAACAACCCTATCCATGTCGATATTGATGTTTTTACGCCCCTAAGCCATCTTCGAGGCTCTCGTTTTGTTTCAAGACCCATTGAGAGATGAGTCTGATTAGCTTCCAATCCAGCGCTAGCCCATTCCACGCTCACATCAACTTAGTTAGGACCCTGGCACTATTTCTAATGAATTGGTGATTATCTTGTCAAATAAATTGGTTCGAGAATTTCAATAGTTCAACAACCACATCATCACACGAACAGGTTCCATATTCGCATGGAATGCCTCGCTATCACGGGAAAACGACCAAAAACAATCTCTCAACTAAACCCGAGAGCACGAGCAATTGTCGTGTTTGTCTGGGATTGTACGTAGAGGCTCTTCAGGAGTGTTTGAACTGCACAATACTGAGCTCTTTAATGGCATTATTTATGAATTTAAGAGCCCCGTGGGGAGTTCTGGGCTAGAACATTGTTCGTTGATTATTTCAGAAGTGGGAGCAATGGCAGCTAGGACAAGCACTCAAGGGAGTCGTAAACAGCATTGTCCGGTATTGTTCCGGTTTCAATTGCGATGTACATCCGCCTTGGCCGAGGACAAGCACTCAAGGGAGTCGTAAACAGCATTGTCCGGTATTGTTCCGGTTTCAATTGCGATGGGTTTATTAATAACAGAGTACCCTGTTCGGTGGATACATACACGTTTCCGACACCAGAGGACTCACTATAATTGTCATTAAAACCTGGGCATACAAGTATGGATATGTTTTACTTCATGGAATGGACGCCACAAACTGTGCTAACCTTTGCTGTCAAAGAGGAAAGAGAACAAAGTCGTGCGCTTTAGGCATGCCCATTGCATTTGACAAACCCCAGGAATTTTCTAACAAAACAAGTCCCAAAATAAAGTCTTGCGTCCCGTTCCATGTGTGAGAAATAATTGGCCACGATCTGAACATAAAGCAAAATGTTTTTCTTCTCCTTAAAGACGTTGCCTTTGGACGATTATTGTACTAAGTTTTGCATTGGGAATGGACATCGTATATTGGACGGATGGCCTAGCTAACTATCCTGAAGCATCGAAGACTCGAATCCTTTTTGATAATGCTGTGTGCATCTTGTAGTAGTGCTAGGTTATCAATCTTCTATTCCGGCATTTTTTTTCTAGCTCTAAGTCGCCAGATGATGAAGAGTTGCCCTGGGCAGTTCCCATAGAGCGAGATGCGCTCGTTCTCTGACTACTCTCTCTGTCTCATTCTCTGCATCTATCGAAAGAGTGAGGTTGAAAACAACAAAGTTGGGCTGACTGATGGCTTCTCTATAGCTTGTAACAAAGTTGGGCTGACTGATGGCTTCTCTATAGCTTGTCCAAGTTTCCATCTGAATAATAGGAAGCCTCGCCAATGGCAAGTCCCAAGTGGAAGTAGAAGTAGTTGGCAGAAGCTGTTGAGCGTCTTTCTCCCGTGGCAATTTTGAGGGTTGACTTGAATGGAGCATAAATAAGTTTAGAAATGGGCCTTCCCTGGATTCTCCTTCTCTCCATCATGAGTTCTTCATATGCGTACATACTACATACATACGTACATGTATACACATACAGGAATATATTCTTGTACCTATGCTCAGCTCAGATCTTGCCAATGAGAATATCCCATATGAATAATGGCCAAGATCTTTACATGCTTTGCAAACCCACCGGGCGATAAACTGGCCTCCGGGGAGACTCGAATAAACCGCTCAAAAAGCTTCTGGTGAGCAAAGAAATTATCCTCCAAACATTGAACAATGAGCCATCTTTAAAACGGGGAGAAAATGAAGTGGCCCTCCTGTAGTCAGAAAAATAAAACATGCTCAAAGACCAACCAACCCTCCCAATCGATGAAAAAGCACATTCTAATGAGGCACTTTTTCACTTTTCCCACCCGTAAAGTTCGCCTAATTTTGCCGTCTTTAATCAGCCGACTCTTGATTCTCTTCCAAAGGTTTCGGTTTCCTTCCCCTCTGGCCGGCCTTATGAATATTCATGAGGCTCATCATTGAGCTTCTGGTCAGGCTGATCACTTTTTCGAGTGCACCAGTAGCACGTAAATGAAGTGGCCCGAATTCAATGAATCGCCTCTTTTGCTTGGGAGCTCGTCAAAGAGTGGTGCTGCCAAGTCAATGGTCGGCCAGGAGATCTGTCCAGACATTAAGACAACCATAAACTTCATGACTGAAGATGAAATCATTACAAACTTATCGCTTCTGGCCTTACTCGAGAATCAGGCCGAGAGCGTTTCACTTGCCCCACGAAAGTACCACGCATGCTGAGGTCTGTGAGACTGTGAGTACGTACGTAGACAAGTGGTAGAGTAGTGTACCATCACAGCAGCATGAAGGAAGGGATGCTGGCTGCCGTGTTCTGTACATACTATGTGCCTCCAGGCCCAGAAGCATTTGGGTTTGATCAAAAGGTTTTACCAAGGCCTGGAGAAAACGAGACCGATCTAGTGTCTGAAATCGATTGTTTGCATGACGAGTCAAGAGAAGTTTTGCCGCTTTCATGCTTGGAAAGTTGCGCGTACCTTTCCTCATATCGAATTGAAGCGGCTAGTGAGCGTGCACACTTTCAAGGGTCTGCGTCGTCTATATGACGATCGAGAGCCAAACGTCGAACCTTGGACTTATTCGTCAAAGCAATATGTCTCACTGACTAATAACTCTAATCATTTGAGTATGTGTCTTTATGTGTGTGTGTGTGTGTCTTCGCGTGTCCTTGGTGGTGTTCAATTTGCTAAAAGAGTCCTGTCACTACATATACTCCTTCGCGCATTACCGGGGGCGCACTTTTTCCTTTTTGTCCAATGTTGGCACTTATTTACGGTTTGATTTCAATTAATCAAGCGCAATGGTCCAATTCACACTCTAAGTAGCTCAATCACACCTCCGAGGAACCTCATGGACCGGGCAGACAAGCTGCAGTTGCTGTGCTTGATTTTGTTTCAATCACCTCATTCAATGGATCATCATTGGGTCAGCAGCGATGGGATAATTGGAAGATTACCTTAATGAGTATATTAGGCTGGCATTGAAAAAAAAATTGCCGCTTGGCCCTCCGTCACGGCTGTTAGGTCCATGCTTAGGAGGAGAGGTTTCTATGAGTTAGAGCCGTCACCTATGGCCATCTTCTTCCTGACCGAGGAGCACTTCATTCAAGGAGAGTGTAATCTGTAGAGTGTACTAGTAGCAATAGCGCAAGAGGTTATGGGTGTGTGTGCGTGTATGTATGTGTGTGTGTGGTGAGCACAATCATCCTTTTATCCGTTCAAGTTTTAATTATCTCCTCTTTCCCCACTCGCTCAATGTGTCAGCAAAATTTTTGAGGGCTCTTTCAAGCCTGCCTCAGAGTCAGAGTTGGTGGAGGATGCTGCTCTGTCAGCCGTCCCGCTCTTTCCCGGGATTTTGGGGCGTCGAAGTCACTTTTCACTCCGGGTTTGGCGCTCTTCTCCGACCATTTCGGTTCTTTCTCGTTCTCTCTCTCTCTTTCTCTCTCTCTCTCCTCTTCTTCCTTCAGCCCGTCGGTGGGGCGTTGGAAGATCAGATTTTCACCATTGCTCGGTTCTTCCAACCGTTTCCAGCGGTCAAACTCGGCAAGGAAAAGAAGAAGGCGCCGCCGATCCCCTTCCCTCCCCCATTTTCTTATTCGCCTTCTCTGGCTTGAATGGCTTCGCTGGTCTAGGTTTGACCCCCTCCATTTGGTTCTGGCTTCTCTTTTTGGAAACCCTGCTGTGCGCTCGGACGCGAAATCCGACCAATCCTGAGGCTCTCGCTGACGATCGTCGGGAATTGGGCGCGCGAACAAAAGTAGCTGGCCGGGAAACCACGAGATTACGGAAAGGGCGCTCAGAGGGATCCCGTCAGCGAGAATGAAGGAAATGGCGACGGCGCCGCCTCAAAAGCCATCGGACGGATTGAGGCTCTTGCTTGGCTTTCAAGAGGACTTCAGTTGACGTTGGGTTATAAGCTCAGTTGGACGCGCCCGAGGTCCCGGCCAGAGTCTGTTGAATAATAGGCCTGATTTGAAGAAGTCACAAAGGATCGATTGCTACGAGCATCGGTGTTGTTATTGCCATTACTTTCATGATTATTATTTAAGATAATAATATTCTGCCACCTCAAGTTCGTTGTCTTCTGTGCTCATCATCTTTCATTGAGTGTCTTATCAAACTGTAAACAGTGGAGATAGTTCGAGAATTCAAGAAGCAAGTGCATCATCAACATCAGGCTCTTCATCATCATCATCATAATTATCATCATCACAGATTGCTTCTTATGACCTGCTCCGGGCAGTCACGGTCAATAGAGTGATTATCGCTAATCAAACAGATTAGCAGCCTCAGCGCCAACGTCATAGCTGTCGGCGTCCTTGCCGTAGTTGTTGTCATCCTCAACGACGTGGTCGTCGGGGTCACTGTTGTTGTTGATCCTCATCATTATTATCATCATTGTCTTCGACTTGTCCTTCCATTTGACATAATTTGACACGGATTTATGGTGTGAAGTGCCTAGCGCCTACGACAGTGCCCTCCGTTCCGAGAGGCGTGTGTCAGGCGTTGCTTTTCGCTTGAACCCTTTGAATCCTTGGGATTCTTTCAGTGTTTGATCATCACCATCACGCTGAACTTTGGTGATCTCGCCGGCCCCCCATACACCTCGGGTGGGGGGTCGCCTTCGGACAATGAATCCGGAACTTCTCAGCCGAGTTCGGAACAGATGAAGTCCATCATGGACTTGCAGAACCGAGCGGGCTACGGCATATACGGCAATTTCAACCCCGGTGGCCATGGAGACTCTCCGGGCCTTACCGGGAATCGATATCCTTTTCCCTACCCAGGGATGACTGGTCAGAATTCCTATGCGGGGTACCACCACCTTGGCTACCCTGGCAGCGCCTCTCCCGGACGAGATGGTAAGACATATCAGACGTTAAACCGCCTGCCTCACTTCTGTCCTCCACGATGGACAAGTATCCATGTAGCAATTTACACATTTTGAGCAATTCGTAGTGAGATCTGGAAATGAACAGATCGACTTACTTTGACGTTCGGCATCAAGAGCACCAATATCAATACCAGCATCAGCATCATTATTATCATCAGGGGAGGGGAGATCGACGACGACGACGTACTCGTAGAGGAAAAGAAGGAGAAGTAGGAGGAGAAGGCGAGAATGATTTGGCAAAAATCCACATTGAAAAGAATTTTGTGCGAGTACAGAGTGCAGCATTATACAGGATCTAGTAGTATCTAAGAGTGCAAGCTACGAGTTCTACGAGGTGGATGTAGCTGGATGTAGCAGACGTTATTGTAATAGTAGTATTGGTCTGACGGCGACGACAGCTGAGCGTGTCTTCCTTACTCGCCTCTCTGAAGGCTCCTATGTACAATCTCCTAAGACAAGAAGACACTCTTCATCTTAGTGTTCTGATGACAATTTGATTCTTTCACAGATAAGAGAGAGAGAGAGAGAGAGAGGAGTAGGGCTAGGAGCAAAATGGTGGGTGCTACGTAGGGCTATGTGTGACAAAGCCAGGAAATATGAAGTGTTCACTTTTTTCTGCCCTGCTAACATCTTTTGAAGGCCAATGGGCGGCCAAAGATCGAGCTCACAGAGACAGACACTCATTCACGATTCACATTCATACACACCCATCGAGAGATGTTCTCCGGTGTCAGATTTAGTAGATTTAATGTCGCCTCCCTTCGAGCTTTGGCTCCCATATGTTTAAAATAGCCGAAATGTTTAGAGACCAGCACACTATTTTTCGGGATTTTCCTGGATGTCATGGCCAGGATGAAGTAGTGATATGATAGGAATCTTTCATTTGACGATATTTGGAGTAGTATGGTGCCTTTTTACCATCCAAAGTACCTTCCTTCATCAGCACTTCCATCCCGAAAAAAAACAAGAAAACAAGATAAATGATATGCAAGTGATAGGCAATCGAACGACCTCGAAAACGAGATAACATTCCACGATCCAAGCAGATCTGTGGATTCAGAGAAATCTTGGGCTAGATCTAACCAAAAATGTACATGTCTTCTTATTGAAATCGTTTCCCACTTTGAAATGCATGGGCCTATAAAGTAATGAAAGTGTTAGATGGCTTGCATAGCTTAAATTGTCTAATTACTTTTTTGGATAATGCCGTTCAATATTGCACGTTGCATATCCGGCCATTTGCAGCATGGCAAAAATTCCAGACAATTCTTAAAACATTTGTGAGGTTTTTCTCTGCCTGCAGTATGCGTATAGTGATGATAGGGGATGATAAAGATTTATATAAGCTTTGAGCCATTGTGAGTGAGGAAAAAATTCAATGCAACTGATAGAATGACTTGAGTTGATGTATCCTCAGGTATTTTGAACAAATGGCAAGGCTTTAGGTACTATAAAAGCAAAAAAAAAAAAAGAAAATTCTGATGGATGTGACAAGTTCCCAAACCCATCATTGCATCAACAACTCTTTTTGTATCTCCAACAAACGAAGTTTTTGCTATCGATGAAAAACACATGTGGTTCTTCTTTTTTTCGACTCTCTAAATAAGTGGGCTTGGTTTTGGTCTGTGGGGGAGAGGGAGATTCTAGTTTTAGTTCGTTAGTTAGTTCATTATTACACTCGTTCAATTGCCGTCAGTTTGTCTGCAAAAGTTGTCAATCTAGTCCGGACCAGTCCGATCATGTTCATGACATTCAGGTGCAAATTGCTTGTATCAAGAGTCGACGGAAGGTTATTATTGTTTTACATGACAAGATTTTCACCATCGAACAAGGGGATCATTCTCAACAAACCTAAAGCTTCTGTTTCGGTTGCTGCTGATGGTGCTGTTGCTGGTATTGTTGCTATTGTTGGTGCTTTTGATGCTTTTACTCCAAAAATGATGGCTGTATTTGGCCCCTGATACTATTACAACTGGTGGCATGTCGCACTTGAATAAGAGTCGTTCAATTGAATCCTTTAATACCCGCCTGTTGCAACTTCATTCTGTATGATTAGTGATGTTTTCATAGCTCAATATGATTTCACTGCAGATTGTCTTATTCAAAGGAAATAGGTATTTTTGCAGACGATATTAAAGAGTCCATTGAGAACGGAGAGCTTACACGGGTCAATAGTAAAGGGAAGAAGATGCGCAAGCCAAGAACAATCTACTCATCCCTCCAAATCCAGCAATTGGAACGACGCTTCCAGCGAACACAGTACCTCGCTCTGCCCGAACGAGCTGAACTCGCGAGTACCCTCGGACTGACCCAAACACAGGTAGGGATCACACAACACCAATCCACACCAACAGCTTTAGCGAACCTGGAACACACTACTCCATTCCATCCCACGATGGCCGACGAGGATGAGGATCCCACTCCGCCTCTCTCTTTCGAGGCTGATGATGAGGGGTGCTGAGGGTGCGTGGAGAGCAGCATAAACCTGTGGGTTGTTGTTGTTGTTGCTGTTGTTGCTGTGGGTCTGTGTAATCCCCAAATAGTTCTGTTGCACATATTGATCCAACAACGGATGGTTGGATGGATGACTAGATTGAGTATTCGAGTGACTTCTCCGGATCTGACTTCCCTTGCCATTGTCCCTTGTAAGCACGGGTTCCACCATGACAACCAATTGCGTTGTCCTTTGTCCAAGATCTGTACGATTATACGTGTACGAAGCCGACGCATACACACACACACACACACACTGTACGGACGAGTGTGCCTCATTTTTAGGTGATGTCATTCCAACCGTCGAGCACGGGGAAATTATCACTAGAGTCAATGGCAAAGGGAAGAAGATCCGAAAGCCTCGATCCATCTACTCGTCCCTCCAACTTCAACAATTGGAGCGAAGGTTCCAACGAACACAGTACCTGGCCCTTCCAGAACGGGCGGAACTGGCAGCCAATCTGGGCATTACACAGACTCAGGTAGGCCATTCTTACCCTTTTACAGCACCCCAATCATCATGAATATGCCTTGTTTTGATTGTTGTTACATTGTTGGTGTTGTTACTGGCGGTGTCGGTATTCATATCGATTATCCTCCTCGTTCCATCGTGCGGTAGAATGTGACAGACCTGATTAGGATCATGTTTATTAATTACCATGGTGTGCGAGATTGATAGTTCTCATATATGCTCTAATGATAATGAAATGCCAGCTAAGTCAATTCTAGCAAAATCACCAGACGATCGTTTGACAAGCTGGATCTGTACCACACTGCTTAGTTAAGGATTTTGACGAGTTTGAGAAATCTGCTCTAAATACCTTGCTCTCATTCCATGACATTTCAAGATGTCTATAAATTGTGAGTCTTTCAATCTTTGGCAACGGGCTCTTGTGTCTTTGGACTCGGAGTGGAAGATCGTTTGTTTTTCCCATGGAAGTCAAAGGAAAAATGATTCTCGTCCAACGCTAAAAAGGTCTCCTCCCTTTCTTTGGCGCATATTTCCACAAATCTAGAGACTTGTCCTCATCCTTCACCTTTTGGTAAAGCAGCCGAGGAGGGTAGATGTTGGCTTTCAAGTTGAAGAAACTGGTAGAAATACCTTGAAGCACAACTCCCCACCATCGACTTCGACGTTTTCTGTTTCTCAAGCCTTTTATGATCTTTGAAGAAAAGGACATAAAACACCGGTTTTTGTGTATGTCCTGTGGAGGCGAGTCCAGGAAACTCCTTTTTTTTGTTTTAAACGAGAATGCGTCGTCTCCTAAGTCAGTTCACTTTGTCCCTGCACCCAGAGGACTTTGAACAATTTCCCAAGCTCTAAATCTACTCCAAAGAAAGAGACGAGTTGAATTTTCAAATCGGGTTGTCCAACCGACAAACCATATTTGTGCCGAAAGTTGTTTTGTTCTTCCAATGCCGTGGAATGGCTGTATTTTGGTGTTCTTTCGAGCATATTATGAACCAGTAGTTGTGCGTCGACTTTGGTCAGGGCAGAATCAAAGTTCCTCCCAAAAGTTCCTAGAAGCCAGTCAGTCAGTCACTCAGTCAGTCAGTTGTCAGTAAGGCAGTCAACTAACCAAACCATCATCCATCCTCAACTCAATGCTACACTCTTGTACTATCGGTCGTTGGGGTTCGCCTTGGTCGGAACTGGACCGAAAAACTTTTTTTTTGTCATGGTGGTCAAAATATTAAGTGCTCGCAGAGAGGTCCCTTCTTCCTCGCTTCTCCATTGTGCTCTTTCTACCATTGACGAATTAATCCCCCCTTCATTTATGATTTTCCTCTCTCTTCTCAAGAGGAACATTTCTGGAAAAAAGGACTTCGCCATTCAGAAATTTTGTTACTACAGTCAGTCTTGAGCAGTTGACTTTATTTAGCCGAGGATCCCGCGATCTCTGTTAGTTAGTGCTCGCCTCATTGATGGATTGACTGACTGCTGTTTCCTGCCCGCACGAAGAATAGCAATGCTAGTAGTGGTAGTTGGTAGAAGGTAGTTCATCTATACTTGGCTCCATTCGTTCAAAAAAATGTTCCCAAAGTTGACGATTTACTAAGCCATCATAAATAGAAGAGCACATAGACACCATAAACATGACTTTTCGGTCTCGGCCGTAGTTTGCGCTTTAGAGTGTGACGGATGGGAACAACACATCAAGTTGTTAATCCAGAATAAAGCACTCTGTCAATAACATTTATTGCAATTCCATCATTAGCACCTCACTACCTTCTGCCCTGGCCTCGTCGTCATAGTCGTTGATGATGATCATGGTGAGGGAGCTCGAGCAGATTCTTCGCCTTGGAAAATGATCTCCCTCGAAAATGAACCGTGGCAAGGTTTTAGTACGTGTGGGGCTTCAGTATTTCTCCCTCTGGCTCTTCCTTCCTTGCGACGTTTTTGTTTACATTTATCCCCCTCGGTGATGGTGTTAGAGGTGATGAGGTGTGGGGATGTCAAGCTCGGTTGGATTCGATATTCAACAATTTCAACCATTGGCAGAGATCCATCCATCCATCCATCCATCCATCCATCCATCCATCCATCCATCCATCCTTCCTGCCTTCCTTCATGCATTCTAACTTTGAAGCTCTGACGATGGAGTTTCATCTTGACAAGCTTAGGAATCATAACTAGAGGGACCCAGAACTCTCTTCAGCACGTTTATTATCGACCGACCAGTCGAGCTAGTTTTCCAATTCTAGTACCAACTGATCCAGGGTAGGGTCTGTTGTCGTTAGACGGCGGATCTGACACAAGCCAAAACTGTTGTGGATGGATCTAAGATCCTCCGGAAGATTGGCGTAAAGTCAGTTGCTATTTAAGTGGGGACAAATTGATGAACCGTTTGTCAGGGACGTTGTTGTCGATCTGTCCGTGAGATCGTATACGGATGTTTTTCCTGTTGATCGCGGCATGATGAGGCTGAATTCATCCACAACCACCATCATTGTGTTCCTCCACACTACATACATATCCTTATGACACCTATCCAAATGCTCCATAAAATCGGAATACTACCAGGGGCTTGACGCCTCAACTGTAAACGTATGTGTACTTCATAGAATGCACAGTATGATTGACGATTCGTAATGATGTTTCATTCAGTCAAATATGTAGAGGAATTTCCTCACACTTTGAACACTTTGAAGCGCATGGTTTGTCTTGGCTCATAAATCACGAATCTAAGGTCACTCACTACTCACTGGACTGGTTGTGCCTTGATGGACCATCGGAGGCAATTAGCACCGAGTTTTATTATTTCTGGCAATGCAATTGATTTGGTTGCATACATGTACGAGCGTAGGTGCCACTGAGAGGCCATCAGTGTTCTCCTCTCTCAAATTCAAGGCATTTGAAGGATGAAAAGAGAAATCTCGCCAAATGCCATCCACCACTGATCAAAACCAGATTCTGTCTCTGAAAGGCGACACAAACGTCTTTGTGTCAGAAGTTGTGAATAATCAATTCACCCCCACAAGATTACTGCTTGATTAGTTCGAAGAGGTGGTAGCATTCGTGTTTTTCACAGTGGTTCCTGGCAGAGGAACCACCTTGTCATGGTGAAAATGACAAGTACCGTGATTTTAATCATCATCCACCGACTACTCTACTCCTTGGCTGGTAAGCGAGCTCTGGGATGGTGAGTGGAGCTCTTCGAAGTACTCACAGATTGTGTGGTGGTTAACTTATGTACTGGGGAAGTATTGGTTGTAGTGTTGGTGGTCGTTGGTGTTGTTCTTCATCTTGCACGTTTGCTGGCAAGTCTTGTGGGGACTGGGGATCCAAGTGAAAGAACGTATGACTTCGTGTCCATGGCGTTAGAGTCGGGGAATGATGTCTTTCCATACTTCTACGAGCTTGAGAATGTGTCGACAAGAAGGAAGGGAGAGACGAGGGTTTCCTGACAAGGAACCTCGACACTCCCGTCCGTCCGTCTTCATCGATACCAGCTAGTAGGGCTGAGTTTTTTTTCTTCTTTATCAAGTCAATCAAAACCAAACTCTGGCGAGACCTTGGACATACATGTACAGTACATGTAGGCACAGAAAAGAGCCAAGATCCGACTGACTGAATGGAAGGATGGATTGGGAGTGTACTGTCATTTGTCTCTTTGGATCCTCCTCTCTCACGAGAAATGGAGACGCCGCCAATATGTTTGCCATCGACCAGTGATCTGTCATGAGTCATTGCTCGATCGATTCAGTGGTTTTCAATTTTCCCGCCCTTTTCCCTGTTGCCCGTTGATTTTCCACATTCAACAGGCACCAAACGACTCTCCATCCTCGGTTGGTTGTGTATGGCCATGGAGCTCTCCTCGACGCCTTCTGTAGTTGCTCGTAGTATGTCGTGGTGCAAGAGAAGGCAGACACGGGCATTGGCATTGTGATGACGGTGGTTGGCATTTCAAGCGAGTTAATGACTATTTTAGGATGTCTTTTCTGTTCTGGACTCTCTTTGTTAGAGCTCCATTTCTTTGATGGGTCTCATACATCATTTTGGAGCGGAAAGGAAGACCCTAGGCCATTTGCTCACGTATGAATGTGTTTGCCCCCTATCTGAGCATCATTGTATTGATATTGTTATTTTTTCTCAGCAAGATTTTCTGCCCCTTTTGTGTCTCCGTCTCTCCCTGCCGAGAAACTGTGGCGCCAATTACAAATTTCCCATCAATGCCAAGGACTTGCCTGCGTGCGTCAAGGGTACCACGGTAGCCAAACTAACACCAACCCCTCACTACCTACGTACCATCATTCTGTGTCTACATACG
Source organism: Tigriopus californicus (assembly GCF_007210705.1). Taxonomy (NCBI): domain Eukaryota; kingdom Metazoa; phylum Arthropoda; class Copepoda; order Harpacticoida; family Harpacticidae; genus Tigriopus; species Tigriopus californicus. Next base: position 5,473,876 of record NC_081440.1, on the reverse strand, counting down.
TGCTGTATATTCTGGTTCTACCTGGCTCTGGACTCACTGGGATGGACCGAGTCCACGGAATTGCCACTGATGCTGGCCTCGTCCTCCTGGCCTCATGAGCTGATCTCTTTTAATTTGGTATGAGACAAGTAATATATTAGGCTCACCACGGGGAGTCTAGGTCGAGAGAAGCAACCCGGAGAGCCAGCCAGGAGCGTTTATAGAGCTAGAGAGAAAGAGAGAAAGAGAGAGGGTCTCAACTGGACTTCATTCAACTAACTGAGTACGAGTTGCGTACTTGGGCTTTGGACTGACTGGCTACTGGATGGATAGATGGATGGATGGATGAAAGAAAGAGGCACTCTCAATAGTCGATTTGCTTGTGTCGTTCCTTCATATGTGGAGGACTCCCGTAGGAACACGACCCAACGAATGGACGATGACGGCCCTTGGAAAGACACTCCAGGGTTTCGAACCATGGGCACACACACGTACTCGCATTTGTTCCCTATCAAACTACTTTTTGTTCGACTGCCAGTGCCAGGGAAAGAGCCACTCAAAGACTCACGGGAGACCCAATGAACTGCCTATTGTCACATCATTATGAAGAACAAAGACGCAACAGAGCGGACCATTGTCATCGTCGTTACAAAGTTAGGATCGGGTTGAGGTGACTGGCTACCTTACTTACCTAACAATCTGACAACGGCCAAGATGATCATGACGACAGTGATGTTGTGTCACCAGAGTCTGGCCATGAGAGCGGGCTTCCCTTTTATGAAGTTAGAGATTTGTTTCTCTTTGTCATCAAGTTAGTCAACATCATGGTGCATAAAGAGCCTCTCTCCATACAAGGAGTGGCTTTTGTACCGAGAGAGAGCGAGAGAGAGACACAGGCTGGGCTCATTTGTATGCTGTGCAATCAAACTCTTTTGATGAGAGCTACTGATGCTCGCCACATTTCAATTACTTGGCCTGACGCAGCGAAAAAAATGTCGGCAGGATCCCTTCGACCAAGAAACCACCTTGGTCCAAGCCAATGAAAAGCTTCCATTCAGCGAAAAGGTGACCATTCGTTAATTAAGCTTCTGATTTGCATATCGTTACCCACACGAATAATCGCAAACTAGCTATTTGTGGGGCCCCTTAGTCGTCCAGAGTTTTCCGCTTACCAAGTGACCAACATATGGTCATTCAATGGAGTACAAGGAAGAGTGGAGGCAGGCCTCTTTGAAACGGCTATCTTGGCGACCATCTGCTCGCCACTCAGAAAACCATATATCCAGCCAAGTAATCCTTGGAAGAAATCCGTTATCCGTCCGCACATTCGGATGCTTGATCCGGGTTCACTAATAGGATTGCGACGGATGATCTGAGGAGATTCTCAGTTTTCCCACGAAAATTGGCCTTATCGGGAATGGAAATCAATCCTTTGAGTGGTTGGTCTCCATCTGATCAGGAGTGAAGGCCACGAACGGTTGGTTCGTTGAGTGACTGGGTGGGTGGGTGGTTGTTGTTGTTGTTGGGAAGTTTCGTTTCATTTCGCCAAGCCCCTGGCAACTTGGAGCCGTGCAGCAACCAGCTATTATGTGTCCAATTATCGGAATCCCAAGAATGACGTCATTTTGCTTCATTAAAAGGGGATATCCCCTCATTTATCCAATTAGACCTAGTTGAGCTATAGAGTCTCATACTGCTGCTGCCCCTCCTCCTAGGTATTACATAAAGACGTACACACATACACATTCACACACACACACACACACACACACACACACACACACACACACACACACACACACACACACACACACACACACACACACACACACACACACACACACACAAACATTCGCAGTAGACGGCGCCGCCCATGACGCTCCAGTATGTCGTTTCAGCGAGTTCATGATCAAGATGATGGCACCGACTGTCGGTTGACTTGTATGTCGCCGCTGCCAGTGGTGTCGCCATTGCCAGTCAGTTTCTGTGCTCTGGGTGCTGCTGATCTGGCTGATCCTGCTCTTAATCCTCTTTCCACTTCATACAAGGAAGGGCCACCAAATTTGTCCGACTCTTGCGTCCTTCGCTTCCCATCTTCATGAGTGCTCCAGCTCTCAAAATCTGGAGGTGAACCCCAGTCTTCTTTCCTTCTCTCTCTCTCTCTCTCTCCTTTTTGGCTTCGTTCCACTTCATACTAGGAAGGGCCACCAAATTTGTCCGACTCTTGCGTCCTTCGCTTCCCATCTTCATGAGTGCTCTAGCTCTCAAAATCTGGAGGTGAACCCCAGTCTTCTTTCCTTCTCTGTCTCTCTCTCTCCTTTTTGGCTTCGTTCCAACTTCCAATCTCAGAGTTATCATACTCCCAGACTCACTCACAAGCTTGAACTTGGAGGACTCCTTCTTGAGGGAGGAGCGCCAATCACCGCCACCAAAAGACGCACACCAACTTGAGCACTCACTCATGGCGCCAATGGCGGGGTGCCAAATTTGGTGCGAAAACTTCTCTGCATTTCTAATGCCTATAATTTATCCCTTCGTTCTGTTCAGAAATGGTTCTCCTCAAGATAAGAGACATACGTATAAAGAGAAGGGGGGAAGAAGTCACGGCCTCGTTTTCAATATTCATATTGTGCCTTTTGCACTAAACCATATTTTTGCCAATGCCAGTTAACGTTTGTTGTGATTTCTCAAAGAATAAATCAGCTATTGCTGACATTTTGAGCTCTAATGAAGTGAATAAGGTTTGGATAGTGCCGACTCAAAGCCTTCCATGAGGGGCACACATCAGGTTGATGATGGTAATTATTTTGTCTCGACTGCCTGGCAATGAAAAGCTTCTCTGATTATTCTGTACATGTGGGTTAGTGGACTCCTACATGTGGCTGTGGTGACGGGCCCCCTTGGAACATCTTTATCTTTTCGTTCAAAATGTACTGTGCCCTAGTCAACTCTACGTAGTCATTGAAGCTCCCTTTCCCTTTCAATGAGGGCTCTTGTTTTCCAAATCAAATCGTTGTACGTGATTTTTAAACAACGAAACATTTGGTTGGTCCATTTCCCCACCACCATCACCACCACCATCGTGATGAACATGGTTGATGGCAGGTTGATGGCTGTGATACCGTGTGTAAATAAATAGCTGGCCAATGACATGTATAGCACAATTTTGCGGTTACATCTCGGTTGATTTTTACATGAACAACATGCACGGAGCTCGCCTTCCAACCAAGTACAAACGTGACCAGTTCCACACATGGGCAATTGGACATCCTCTTGGATATCTAGAATATTCCACATATGGACCAAGAACGCAAGTCTATGTAAATAAAGCAAAAAATTGTGACAATGACCCCAGTCCATGAGCGCTTGAGTAACCCGTATTCTAGGACAATGTGGCCGAATCACTTGGACGGTCCTCGGTGATTGATCTAGATAGTCAAGAGTCATGCTCTGCACAAGTGTCCGGTTGGTCTACAGGTTGAGAGCTGGCCATTATTGAGGATGATCCCAACAACTCTCTTCATGGTCGGTTTTTCATTCGCCTGAACTCTGAGTACGTGATGGCTATATGGTTAGTTGTCAAATTTATGGTATGGTATGAAACCGCACTCACCATGGCACATTTATTCACAAAGGAGGAGAGAAAAAGGTGTGTTGCGGCGTTTCCCCCCTATGAAGTCGATCTCTTTCCCCTCGCTCAAGTCCGTCTGTCTGTCGTAATGCCATGAACAGTTGTAGTCTCTCGTAATGCATCTAAGCAACAGGATATAAATATTTCATGCCACTTTGAAGCAACAAAGAACCACTATAGAACTACTAGAGCGGTCCACCTAATACAACGACAAATAGGGTGTTCTCAGCGGTGCATGTTCAGTATGGAACCTGGTCGAGGCAGTTCAAGCGGGTTGTTGGACATTGCAATGAACGGACGAACGGACTGTCTGCCGTACCTACTTGGGGGCGACCCGACGGAAAGGGGAAGAAAGTGCATGCTTGATGATGGTCATGTGATTTGGATCGGGATATGGCGCCCCCTTTCAGTTCTTCTGGGCTTGCTCGGATCCAAAAGAGCCCTTTGGTGTAGAAGTGCACGTTTAAAAGCCTCCGCCACGACCAGGACATGACTGGAAGCACTTCTGTGTGGTTTCGATTTGAAATGGGGCAGAAAAATGTCCTCGTAAAATATTAGCATGTCGTAACATCATGGCCCAGGGGCCAACCACACTTGGCTTGGCTCTGGGGTCGCTCAAGGGCCAATGCGATGCTCTTCATCGGGGGAAAGAGAGCGATGGAAGGAAAAAAACGGTCAGAATCGGCAAAATCTTTATGAGCTTACGTACGTATCTCCTACTACTGGTGCAGTGTGCTAGTTGTTGTATGGCTGGGCTGTTTTCGGGTAGCTCCAAGACATGGCATTAAGACAAGGGTGTATTGGGTTTGGTAGACCACAAAATCTTTGTAGTGAGTTTTGGGGGCAGTCGAGAGGCTCTGTCAGTCAGTCAGTCAGTCAGAATGAAAGATGAACAGCCAAGTGGGGAGGTGCCCAAGTTTTGCCAAGAATTCTGACGGCTCACCCAAATTCAGTACTGCGTACACGGTTCATCCACTGAGCGGAGTAGTATGGACTTGGCTCATGAGCGAAGAGGATCGAGCGGTCTTTTTGTGCTTGAACTTGGCCTAACGTTCTGGCTTTGTTTTTCGGGGAAAGACACAAAAACATAAGCCCTGGATGGCTATTATGCTCGGCGAACACCAGGGGGAGCTGTCCAGTCTCTGACAATGGCAGTGAATCATGTCAAAACTGGAGCTGATCCTCCCCACTCTTGCCGCGGAGGAAGAAGCGCGAGTGAGTCCCACCTCCGTTTTGTTTGCACAAAAAATCCTCGAGAGCAATAATTTATTCCTTATTTGAGGAGGTCCACCTCCCGTTCCTCCGTTTCTCCTGGTCCAGTTCCCAATTCGCGATGCACTCGGACAGAAGGCTCTTTCTGTTTGTTTAATCGGTTTTCGGATCCATTCGATATTTTTGCATTATTCGCCTTCGCCCTGCGATTACACCCACCCCACTCTGTGTTATTTCACATGACCATTTACTCAGTTCAAGAGGCTTTTATGAAACACATTTGGTACGAGGGAAAAGCCATCAAGAGGAGTCAAACGACCAACTACGGATTTTCCCCCTCGAGGTTCTTGCTTGCCCTGAATCACGTGTTGTGTTCGAGAGTGGTGCATGCAATCATTTATTTCCCTCTTTCTTCAATGTGGTCAAGCGATATGATTCCGACCTCTGTTCGAATGAGGTCTCTTGCCATTTGATGATCAGGATCTTTCTCTGTGCCAAGGTTGCAAAGTGGACTCAGGAGTGGCTCAAGTCCCTTAGCTTGATTGCATGAATATTTCGCTGTTGTGTGGGTGTACATAAGACAGACGAACGGTAATCGAACTTGGAAAATAGCAATTTTCGTACGCATACGCATTTCCTCGGCATAATTGGGCTTATTTGTCCAATGCAACTCGGAGCGAGGCTCTACGAAAAGTACTGCCGAGAAGCCTGTATCATTAAAATGCTTTTTTTGTGAACTGCTACACCACATTATTATTGTAATCACGAGAAATCAGCAATTTCGTACGGCGTCGAAACAACAACAGCAGCAAAAGCAACAGCAACAACAACTGAAAATCACTTTCATGTTCTTGTCTAGCCAACAAATTGAGTGCAATCAATATGAAAGATCCAACTTTCCCCTCGAGTATAATTAGGGCGAAAAATGCACTCAGAACTTGAGAAAAAAAGGGGAAATAGAGGAGCCTGATGTACAATAACTCTAGGTACATCAATCCTCAAGGGTTTTTAACAACACTCTTTAATTTCAAACACTCTCCATGGCGAACAATGAACATTGCATGTTCTCTCAACCACATTGCCTGCCAAGGGCAAAAATCACATTTGATGTTTAGGTCACCTAGCATGCAACCATCCATCCCACCGACCAACCAAGTAACTAAGTAACCAACCAACCAAAAATCGGCCGACACCATGAGGCTCGTTTCTTTCTTACTTATTTACTAACGATGAAGATCCGAGGAATCACCTTTGTCAAATCGAGTTCGAGATTCCTGACAGAGTGCCTGGAAAACAATATTTGATCCGACCTACTTTCATCGTCCCTTGCAGACTTGGCTCAATCTGAACACGCCGAGATTCATTGCATACGGAACATTAAGTGAAGTTCTAATCGTCTGACTGGCCTCGGTTTGCTTACTTGCTGTCTTGATAAATGAAGAGGTAAAACCACGACGGAGACTTGTTGGTACGAGGTCTAGAGATAGCAGGGAGGTAGCAGGGAGGTAGTAGGGAGGTACAAGTAAGTAAACCTGAGGGGGAGAAGGGCTCACCGTATTTTCAGGAAAAGATAATTAGATTACAGTGGTGTGTTATTGTTCACCATCAAAGGCGGCTTCCGTCTTGGCCACCATTGAATAATGTTCTGGCCCACGACCATCTGCACCTCATAGGACGAATTTCGGATCCGTGGATCAAGGATCGGGAGAAAGAGTCGCATAGGTATAGGGAAACTCATGAGCTGACTCGGATTCAAGGGATTCAAGTGCAACATGATTTTCATCGTTGTCTTGTTTCTTGAATATGCTGCTATCATCATCATCATCATCCGAGTTTGAGAGGGAAAGAAAGTAGAGGGAGAGGTGCGTTCTGGAGGCAATCCGAGGCGACTGGCTAGTGGTGGCTGTTGTTGTTGTTGTTGTTGTTGTTGTAGTGGTGGAGCAGAACAACCTGCTGCATGGCTGATGGCTGATGGCTGAATCAAGTGGCCCGAGGCGGGATTTGGCGTCTCAGTCTCAGATCAACTCTCATCCCCCTCTCTAAACTTGTGTTTTCTTTCTTCAAGCCACTCGTAATCTGTGCAAAGCGACGTCACCAACTCTGGTTTACCATGCACTCCACCGGGTGTGTCAAAACCTCGGAGCACTCAAGGTTCTCCCGAGTGATCCGTTCGGCCGACGAGAGTCCCCTTTGCGACACCCTGTCTTTCCTAGTCATGGTCCTGGACTCACTCGGTGGGACTGTTGGTCGTCGGTTCGAGTTCAAGTTGGTGCGGTTTTGGCCGATGATGATGACGGTGGTGGTGGTGGTGGTGCATGCAGTGAGCGTGGTTTTCGCTCCTTTCGATTCTTTTTCTCCTTTTTTCTCGCATATGATACATGGTCGGAGTGTAGCCTATAATTTGGGGGTCCCACTACTCCTACTTCGAGTTCTTCGTCTTCTTGATCGTCGTCATCGCTGGGTTCTCCAACACTGAAAGTTGTGGCCATGTTTTGTGGATGTGTAGTACGAACAGCAGCTCAGTTTTATTCCTGCATACTGGAAGTAGTAGTTGTAGCCGTGGTACGACTCAGAGTGATATTATGTAGGGACGAACGTACATACGTACGTAGGGACGTACGTACATTGGGACACACCGATATTCGAGTCTTCGAGCCTTCTCTCGTCATGAGAAGAAGGACCAAACAATCCGACTGCCGCTACCAAAATCTCATGAACTTTTTTCTTGAGAGAGAGACCGGCCGAACAACCGACCCAGAACGAACCAGTCAGACCAAGACGACATTGAATGATGCATCCGAGGCTCAAAGACAATACTAAGCCACCACTCAAACAAATTCAATTCGGTAAATGTTAGTTAGACCTGTCGGGATACATTGGCAAAAATGTAAGGCTCGGGCCGAGAACGTAAGGTCCAATTTCGGTCGGAAAGAGTGAGGCTTCTCTCCCCATCTTGCTCATCGTTGACTTCTTTCAACTTTGCTTGTTTCTTTGTCTCTTTACAATCTCTTTTGAATCATTTTTCTCTCCAAGGTTCATATTAGAGGGAGAAAGAGAGAGAGAGTGAATGAGTCAGTGAGAGAGACAGAGAGAGAGAGAGAGAGAGAGCGAACGAAAGAACTGAAGAGAGAAAGAACTCCTTCTTTTCAAGGCATCTCCGTACCTATCTTTGGTCCATTCACATTTCACGTTTTGGTTCTTTCCCGGGCGTTTTTGGAGGCCTCCTCCATTCTGCAATGAAATAGATAAAGGCAACTGCTATGACGACGACGACGACGACGACGACTTCCAATGGACACTGTCCAGGTTAAGTACTTCAAATACCTCCGTACACTTGCAGTACTTTCACGTACATACATTTACGCACGCACACACACACATGTATACGCTTAGACATTTCCCTGTGGGCCCTGGCGTGTTTTTTTGCCGATGCGATCTTGCGGTTTTTCAAGCAGAATGATTTAGGAGGTAAGACCCTCTTGCTCCAAGTTCAGTGCTTGTTCAAGTTGCGGTGAGAAGCCAAGAATTGGCCATTTTTTTTGAGAGGGGAAAAAAAAGAGTCCAAGTGCTACTTATCATGACTGGTTGTAGTTTAAGCCGGCCAGAAGCGTTGGTTGTTGACTGATGCCTGCCCACTTGTTGGTCGCATTCATGGCTCGTTATTCGGTCGTGTTTGTGGCATTAGTAATTTGCTTCATAGCTCCATTTTGGTCAATGTATTCGAACACAACATTACTAGATGGTACTCTGGATTCCCTCGTCGATGGTATGGGAACTTGGGATCCTGTCAGTTGATGGTTGTTCATAAAGCCATATGAATCATCAGGAAATATTCAAAACCGCAGCTCCCCAACCATCAAACATGACCTATCTAGTCAATAGGGTCGTATTTTTCCCAGTCCGTGTCTAACCATCTGCGCGGAAGACTCAGAAGCTTTGATTCTGTGCACCAAATCAATCATGAATATGATTTAAAGCCCTCGGTTGTCCTCCTTAGAAACTTTACGGCCACTGAAGCAACAGCATTCTCGCTCCCGTTCATGTTTTGATGCTGTTGTTCTAGTGCCAATGGTGCTATAGTAGTAGCTAGTGCTGTTGTTGTTGTTGTTGTGCGTTGGTGCGTCTTCATCCCTCAATCTGTCTTCTTATGAGTATGGATTGAGATGCAAGAGAATGATAGTGTACTCGCTTGAATGAGCCTTAAGCCGCTTGGACGACGACACTGCTCAAAATAAGAGTCCCTATGAAAGGGGCTCAAACAGCGTAAACTGCTCGAACTTCCCCTCTAGATCGAGGTTTTGACAGTGGATTCTGGTCGAATCCAGCAATTAGTGGGGTGCCCAGTGTTCATTCAGTAGAACTCGTAGATAAGATCTGTATTTTGAAGGGAATATATGAAGAATGAGAAAAAAGTAAGTGGGTTTTTCCTGTGCCCAAGCCGAGCACTTCCTAGTCAATCCCACTTGAGGAGCCCGAGCTTTTCTGGTCCATTGTTGAGAATGGCCTTTATCAATTGTCAAATGTCGCATCATCTCTCGCCGCCCCAGCAAGCACACACGCACACACTCACACAAAAAAGGGAAGAAAAGGTTCCTTTCAAGCTCAATCATCGATTTGTCATGGACATGAATGAACTCTTGTTGTACCTACGTAGAACGAGGTACTCACATTGACTAAGGTTTTAGGCAAAATATTTGCTCAGAAGACAAGTTTGACTGGCTTCCATTTGTCATGATGTGAATTCCACGGAGCACCAGTGGTCACGCTTGAGGGAGCTCTCGGCTCCATTTCCATGAGAATGTAAAACCCTCCCTTTGAGTCGGAATTCACATCCTCTGGATCAGGCAATGAAGAAGACAAGGTGCATCATCACGTCACCTCCATGCATCTTACGTCAGAAACCGGGGCACAATAATCCGGTTTTGACACGGCGGAGGAGGGCCAACTTTGGCCAAAGACACCCACGGTCCTGCACAACCATGGCTAAATCACGCAGTATTGCCTTTAGATTATTCATGATCCATGGCCATTGATACTAGCAGGTTCCATGGGGGCGTTGGACAGGTCGGAGGTAGTGGTGGTGTTGGGGTGGTCCTCTTTTGTGGAACACGCCGTGTAGTAATATTGCCAATCTGTCTTTTGGCTATCAAGTTGACAACAAGACACCTTTGTGAATGAACTAGGCACCATCGGTCTTCGATAGGATGGCAGGGCGAACGAAACTTGTTCCACGGACACTCCCATGATTGTGGAACCATACTCGTAAGAATGCCGAACGAGCCCTCGTGGACATTTCTGCTCGGGGGAGCCCCGTGAAAAAGCGAGCAACAATGGCGTGGTGTTCCATTTGATAGGTGTACAAAACGTGGTACTCTTCAGGCTTGGGCTTTAGAGCCTTTGCAAGGGGCCAAAATGCAACCATGTTCTATTGACTCAAGGCAAACAAAGTGAGCTAATATGCTCTGAAAGCCGCCAAAGACCATATTCGGAGAGGGGAGGGGTCGTTGTGAAATTCCTGGAAGTTTTAAACCTGATTAGATTCACCTCAAAACTTGCCTCGAGACTTGAAGTTCATGCGATCATTTTTAACTGAAAAAGGTGGTTTTGCAGTGAACTGATTTAATATTTATTAACTGCACAGTTGATGAGAGCGCATGTGAATTGAAGACCCTCTGCCAGGAATATGGCTCGGCTTCTTCGCCCTGTTCCACTTGTCAAGGATATATTGACACCTCCTTGTCAAGTGGTTCCTCGTTACGACAAGCGAGTCCCTGCTTCATCCAGGTGGGTGGTGCAGATCCGACCGAGTAAGCCTAGGAGGAGGGAACCATCTATCCTCGATGGTTTTGAAGGACCAAAAAGGCCACAGCCACCCCCCTCTTCCTTCTCCTACTCCTCCTGCTCCTTCACCTCTTGTGCCTGAAACCATATCTACTTCCTATTTGCGTGCTAGAACTTGTCTTTTTGAAGTGAAGACACCCTGACAGTTGGTGGGAAGTAATAATCTGTCCAAGAGCAACTCCTTTGTCATGGACGAAGAAGAGGACCTATGACATGGAGCCTCTCGCTCTGTTGGACGGACTATCTTGCATTACATAAATACAGTTCGAGTGAGGTTCAACAGTATGTATAGTACCCCAGGACGGACGGCCTAGAGTTAGTACCACTACAAGTACATGTTTAATATCCAGGGTCTCGAGAAGGTGACAGCTTGGAAAGAGGGCCAAGTCAGGGTGAATGGTGCTTGTTTCTTGATATCGGAGGGGGACGTGGCGAAACTTGATCCAGAGCATCAAAATTCACTCACACTGACATTTCCAAGCGAATTAAGGTTCGTCTCGAAACGGGAGTGAAATTTCCGTCATTTATTTTTTTCCTTGGTCCGTTCATTCTTGAGAATTGCGTTAAAACGGTGTGATGGATTGGAGACAAAGTTGGATGGAGGCGAAGACATCATCCTCTGTTGAAACTTATCAGACCAGATAGAGGTGTAATTATTACTCGGACTGTGAATTTGTGGTAACAAATCTACACTTTCTCCATTTGCACTTGGCTTTCCAAGAGATTTGATGGCTCATTTTAAAACAGAGGGAAGCTCGGAAGAAAAGGTGAATTACAACTTATTTGACGGAGCCAAATGAGGGATGACTGTTTTCAGAGACGTTGGCAACTTTTTTGAACAGGAATTACTTTGGTACCAAAAAAAGGCAGCAAAAGGAAGACTTGGACATTCCAGGGGGAAAAAGGGGCCAAAACCTAACCGACAAGAGAGTCGTCGCATCGTCTTCAGACCATGACTTCCTCGCCGCTAAAAGAGTAATCGTGCAAACCACGAAAACTTGGAAATGGAACTTTGGCACGAATATCTTCTTCCTTTCACACATCATTCTTTCGTTGATGGAACTCTCTCACCTTCTCCATCATAGGGACGGAACCCACAATCTACCTGAATGTAGTTAAGTACTTGTACGCACATGCCCCGCTACCACGAGACATACTTCATATTTGAATACAGTACATCATTGCTTTTGGCCTCATTCCAGCAACATTGTAAATGTTCGGAGCTTGCCACGTGCCTTTGAATTTCGGCGCTTAAAAAATGCCTTTTATTGTCTTTCGTCCCCCTTCCTTTCTTCGTTCGAACGGGCCAACGAGCCAACGAACGAACGAATGAACGGACGGACGGACGGACTTAGGGACGGACGTGCGCAGTATCTTTGTCTAATATGTTATAATGTCAAGCTCGTCTCAAAAAAATTGTCCCACATGGCGAGTGTGAGTGTGGTTCAACTACATGATGGAGTGGTGTCAAGCCGAGAAAGACAATGAATAAATGATGGTATTACATTGAAGACTTGCCAAGCGACAGCTCTCGTCCACAACCTTCTCGAATGTGTGTATATAGTAGTATACGTGTGTGTCTACACTTTACACTGTACTAGTGCATGTACCCCTATGCAGCTGACGGACTTGAATCCACGAGAAGGAGGACCAGGGTCGAGAAGGAATTGGAGGAGGAACGTTGTATATATATTTTTTTTATTGTGTCCCCCTCTCGTGCATACAAATTTCAATACACCACCACACACTAGCCTCCCTCGTGGGTACCTCAGAAATGCACTCCCAGAGAACGACAGGGACATCAGCGTGTGCTTCAGCATGCGTTCGGGTCCATTCAAAGATCCAGCCAGCCCACCCATCCATCCATTCACCCATCCATCTCTCCATCCTGCCATTCGAAAAAGGGGTTGCTTGACTGGTGGAGGATTAGTTTTTATTTTGATCATGATGGGTCCTTCAATCGTCCCATCATTTCCCCCTCCAAATTCCAATTTGGACTGGCTTACTCTGACAGCTACCACCTGACCTCTACAGATGGTCGGGGAATAGTCATCATCATCATCCTCATGATCACCCTAGTCATCATGAATGTACTTTCGTTTTGCAACAGAAATTTCGAGTCCTAGCAAATGCTTGCCATTTCCATGAAGGGCTCTTGTCCCCAAGTTTTCTCGGCACATTCCGAATTTGTTGGTGTCTGGAGGGCATTTTTTTCCACAGCCAACCGGATGTTGAAGTGCTACAACTTTTTTATTCAGAGAGAGCGAAGATTGGGAGAACTCGAGATGGGGATTGTGCCTTTTTCGCGTTTTACGTGCTTTTCGTTCAGAGCCATATACTGGCTAAGAACGATCGCCATTCCCGAAGCAGTCCAAAATCCAGAGGATAAACCTGAGCAATGTTCCCCTCCAACTCACATATTATTGCACTAGACTTCTATTGTACAAAGACTATCTGTACTAATTCTCACAAGAGTTTATGAGCTTCAACGTAAGAGCTTCAAGCATGAGCGAGAAAATTTCTTTAATTCCGCTATAAAAAAAGGCAAAACAGTGGTTCTTTCCTCGTAGAACAATGAAGAAACTAGAGAAGGCCAGTGTTGCTGTTGTAGTATATGAAATCAATGTGACAGTGAAGACGCCAAGCACATAAATAATGCTTTTTTAATGATTGATTTCACATTTGTCCTACCGACGTGATAGTGAGCGATTAATCAATACCCGACCAGCCATTGTTTCAAGAAAACGCCAACTTCCGTTACCGCGCATTCAATGCTAACAAGACTTTGGAATAATCCTAGTCAGAGCTCGGAAGAAGCTTTTTTTCGCTTTGAAAGGTTTCCACGATTGCCAACCCTCGAGCTGGATTGATTAATAATCAATCGATCTATCTATGTGGATTGACAGTAGCAGTTCTTCGATTCAAAGCGTTTAAACCGGGCAGTGTAAAAACATATTCTTGCGGGCTCTGGACGAAACACCATTAGATTACGACATCAAACAGGACGTTTCCTATCCCATCTTTTAGTAGAGACCACTATGTACTATACATACGTACAGTCTGCACACTACGAGACAGCGGGCCATGAACGAAGAGAAGTCTCTTCCTCGTTCTCTCTGTACTTGTTGAATGATAATAGCATTGTCAGCTTGTTCAAAATGAAGGCTTCCTTTATGGACTTGTCAATCTGGTCTGAAAGAGCTCGAGGGTGGATCGGGAAAACACTTGAATGTACCACTGCTAGTACATACACGGATCAAACTGACGAGCTGTTGCGTTATCTTTTTTTTTGTTCCTCCAAACTTACTGATATTCAATACACTCCTATGTACTAGAAGGAAACTTGAGGTTTTTTTCGCACTTTTATTGACTCGCAATTATAATCATCGCATTTCTGACGAACTCGAAGATTGAGGTGGTTTAAATGCGAAGGCTCGCTTTTTTATTCGTGCGTCTGTCTCAGTGTGTTCATGTTGTGTAGTTTATGAAACGAAATGGCTGAGGGATTGCATGTTCAATGCTAGCTCTGATTAGACACACATATGTCTTACTCATTTCCTCATTAGTGCAAAAAGTTGACAATAACCCTGAAAAAAAAACCGAGAACCCGTAGAAACTCGGAATCTTCAAGGTCTTTTTGCTTGTTCCACAACATTGAAATTGACTCATCCATCTTGTTTTTGCCTCCCTCCATCACAAGGAAACCTTTGGTGATAGTTCGAGCTCTACATACAACAGCTCTCTTGTCATCGAAGCAAATTTGGATTTAAAGTCCACTCGAACAAATCCGTCAGCTTGCAAATATGCCAAAGCCCTATTGGCTTCAAAGAACGAGGACGATAATGATGATCATGTTGATGGTGATGACCCCACCATTGAAAAATGAACCTAATTCTACTTGTCTTTGAAACAAGGCTCAATAGCTTTGAAAATTAAATCCTGAAGTGCAACCATATCTATCTGTCTTTAACAGAGAACTCTTGATATCTAACATATTATGGTCGGCCCAATGAAAAAAAAACCGAGGATTTTTCCAGTAAAGTCGTGATTCAATCCTACAAGCTTCTCAAGCCAATATGTATGTAGTAGGAGTCGGTTGGGCTGTTGTAGTAGTTGCTCGTCGGTGTTGAACAGGTTGTAAAACAGATCTATCTCTCAAGGTCTGTCAGGAACAAGAGACTTGGGGAGTTTCGGAGTTTGTGTGTGTTCTTCCACGTAGGAACGGCTGTTTTTTTTCCTTCGACGTCTTCTCCTTTTCGCTTGGAGGCATGTTCTCTCAAACGAACGAAGCTGAATAGTAATTCTCAGGGCGAATGAGTAGTAAAGTAGAAACAAAGGTGAGCTCCTCTCTCTTCTCTCGGTGATGGTGGTGATGGTGGTGGATGTTGATTTCATGTAGATCAAGTTGATTGAAAACCCGACTTCGACTGGGGACTTGAAGACCGAGGATCAAACGGTCCGTCTTGTGGATGGAGTGAGTGTGACCAGAAAACGAGAGTGCAACAAAATGTTGGTGCTGATGATGATGATGATGATGATCTTGCTTTGTGTGTCCGTGTCTTTCTATTGCTTTTGAAAGCGAGGTCCTTTGCTTTTATTCTCCTCCTGTCAAAAGTGACAACCCTTTTTGCTTTTATGAACCACCTGCTGGTTCAATAGCTGCCACATTCTGACCAATAATGGGATGGAATGAGGTACGAAAATACTGCGGTGTCCATTTGCGACGACCTGCACTGCTCGATGTCTGTCCGTGTCCGTTTCTTTGATTCCCCTTGAGCTTGCTTGGGTGATCGCTATCAGGTGTTGGTTGTTGAGGTTATCAAGGGTTTGGATCTCGCTTCAACAAATTCTCCAGGCTTGTCAAACACGATAAGATAACATCCAACTTATTGGTAACATCACTTTTATGGTCAGAGGCTCATTAAGCGGGTTCAAAAGGTCGTTCAGTAACGATATCTATAGGCTGGCGTATTGAGTGACTTCAGATCTACTCTGCGTCTTTTGTATGTGTGTGTGTGTGTATGTATATAGTAGCATTTTCATTGTCATTGTCTTGGAACTCCTTGACGCAAGTAAAAACATACCAAACGTGTGATGTGCCTGAGATCGAAAACTTCACCCTGCTCTACTTCAAGTATTTGTTGTATCTGAGGTACAATCCTAACCTGAAAAATGAAGACCAAGACGAAGAATCTAGAAGAAATAGTAGTTGCACGAGTAGTAGAACTCGTCGTTGTAATGGTTGATCGTGGTTCCTCGCCAACAACTCATGACGAGCAACCGACATATCCATGGCAGGACTTGTCATGCAATCCAAAGAAAAAAGTCAGAAAACCTTCGGATTATGAACAACCATCGAAAAGACTTGTTTTCCTGTATATGTGTGAGTGTGTGCGCGCGCATAAGTCAGGTTCGACAATAACATGTACTAGTACCTAGACCTGAGGAAATGAGTACGACTCGACCGGGAGTGGAACTATTCCAAGACTTTCATTCTCCCATGACAAAAACGCGGCAGGTTGCATTCATCCTCCAGGATCCACCCCAAACTCACCTGATCCAGGATTGCTTTTTTCCATCGTGGTCGTCACCTTGCCAAAGCTGATCTTGAGAGGGGAGAGGAAACCGAGGGAGGAGAGAACCCGTTGGAGGGGCTCTGACATGAGGGGTCGAACTCGAGAGGTATCAGTACCATCATGACGACAAATCTGGTGAGGATAGAGAAGAAAAAAAAAATACGAAGACGACCCCCTTGTCACTGACATGGAGCACATTTCTAGATACATGTACCTATGTGGCAGGAATGCTTGAATTTGTCAGCATTGACAAGACAGGAGCCCAAGGCAAATTGTCATGAAATGGATATTTCTCGGTTCTCAGATTCGCTCTAGTCCGTAACAAGTGGTTAAGAATGGACACCATTAGCCCACCACTCGCAGAAGCCATGACTGCCCTGTGTATGTACGTACGTACGTACGTAGTACAGTACACTGTGTGTACTAGGATCGATGAAGTATCGACACCACTGTGTTTGTGCTGGCGTGCTCGGCCCACAAATCTGAATCTAGCACAGATACGCCCATCATTCCTCAATATCCATCCTCTCGGTTCCTGTTGTTTTTTTCTCGTATCTCTTTGGGAGTTTTGGGCTGGCCTAAGCACGTCACCATCAGCATCATCATTGTCGTGTATCTCAAGCTCGTTTTTTTCCTGCTTGTGTTTGTATTCGTTCATGGGGCACTGAAGCAGTCCCTCTACAGACTAATCCAACTAAGTAACTGGAAAGGACATTTTTGGAAATGATGTTCTTGCCAAATACGGCTATTGCTTGCGCCTTTAGATTTGTTTGCATGGTACAGACAAAATTTCATGCTAAAGTTTATGGGAGTCGGACTGTGCTTTCAGTCGGCCTACACAAAATTGATCCATATTTGAAGCAAAAGGGCGCATGTTTAAAACATTCTGTGACAGTGTGCAAATGCATCGAGTTGTTGCTGCTGTTGCTGTTGTTGCTGCTATTGCTGTGAGTCATAGGGCCTCTTTATGCCTTGTGTTTGTGGGCACGGTCGTTCGTTTTGCGGTGAACGCTTTGGTTTTTCCCCTCCTACTTCCATTCGTTCATGTTGATTTATTGATTCGAACCGAGCCAAGCTAAGCAGACATTCTTTTTAAAAACGTATCAGGTCAAATCTATTGAAAAAAAAAATATCCCTCTCCATTGCATGTGACTCTGATTTGCTTCAAAATGGGAGAGGAATTTTTGGTGTTGGATGCGGCTTCTTTTTGGTCGTCCGAGTTGGATTGGAATGGAAAAAAGAACAGTTTCGGTCGTTTGGTAGTGATGTTCTCTCTTATTCTGTACTCTGTACTCTCCCTCAGTCAGTCTATCTATCTATCTGTCTATCTATCTAACTATCTCTCTCTCTTGCTGTGTGTCCGTGTGTGTATTGCTTGACACCAACATGGACCAAGCCAGGCATGCATCGATGCATGCATGAAGAGATTCAAACTTTGGAGAAGGAAAAAATGAGTAATGACCAAAATTTTGAGCTAGCTTTTGTTCATCAGTTTGGGTGAAGAACATCATCTATCTTCATTACAATACGCGCGCACACACACACACACACAAATTCACAACGAGTCATGAGCTCGGAGAATGAGAGATCCTTGGCCGGTGATCTCTCGCCACTCACTCTCTATCCATCCATTCGTTGTTCCAATTTCCACTTCCCCAAATCCATCTTTGCTGTTCTGCTCTTTGTCGGGCCTGATTCATTGTATGAGTGTGTCCTTCCGTTGCCGTCTTTCATATGTATAATGATATTCATGTGTGCAGTATGTAGAGGCCGATTCACGTGGATGTCAAGCTATCAATCTAGGTAATACGCATCAAATGTGCCTGTCTAAAAGACACACGAAGAACAAGAACATTTTGCATTCCGAGTTCTCCTGTCAGAAACATGGCGAACAAGCTCTACTGTCAAATTCATTGTAGCCTTTAGTGTCTTCTTACCCCACGTTCAGTACTAGTGTTTGAATTGTTATAATGAACAAGATCATTCCCAATTGAGTCGAGCTTATGCATTTTCCAAAGAGAGCCAACCTCTCGGAAATAAAGACGATAATTGCACCTTTTCTTGGATAGACCGTTGGGATTGGATCAACCAAATAGGACCTTGTCTCGAGCATTGCCTGCTATGGTCAAGCATTTTTTTTTTCGCATTGTATGTAAATGTATGTGCAGTATATACTAGACGCACAGCTGCTGCTATTGTTTTGGTGGGGTGTGTAATTGTGCTCGTCCTTTGCGCACATTCACATGCCTCAGTAAGTTCATCATCACAGACCCTAAAACCAGTCGCTCACGATATTTGACGATTAGCACTTGCTTTTTATTTATCCGGTTTGCCTCCTCGGCATTATTCGACTTGACATACCCGCACCATGCAAAGGCTACTAGTAGTACATATAATCAAAGGAACAGAATGCTCGTATGTACTAGTTCACTGGAGTAGTGAATACTACTGTAGTTTTCCAGCCGAGGTGGGATGTGCAGTGCATGCACGCAGTATTGGCCCGGGAATGTCGATTGCGGAGGAAGTAACAACTCGTACTAGTTACTAGCTTGTATTCAAATGCTGGAGGAGTAAAGGGGGGGAACACAGGGTATTCATGAAATGTTCCCCGAAACTCGCCACCAACACACGCACACCACCAAACAATCACCAATTGGTGTCGATAGGCACAAAGCCACAAATCTAATTCAATTGTGGCTTCTTCGTACCAATCGGATTGCGAGGGATATGGATATGAATGTCATTATTGGTCATTGTGTCGTTGTCGGGTCTTGTACGGCGATTACGTACCTACATTCATTAGATCTAGATCGTGGAAACTAACGTGCCCCGTTTTCTTCGTTTGTTTGCAGGTGAAGATTTGGTTCCAAAACCGTCGCTCCAAGTACAAGAAGCTCATGAAGACTGGTCCGGGTGGTCCGAACAATATGCTTTCAGGTAGCCAGCCTCTACCCGGGGGCTCTCCTCCTCCCGGAGGCGAGTCGCCCATGATGTCTCATACCCCAACCTCACAAGGCCAAATGTCCCCATCGGGCTTGAGTGTGGGTCAGTCGCACATACCCCCGAGCAACCACAGCCCGTCGAGTGCTCACAACCAACAACAGCAGCAGCAACAGCAGCAACAACACCCCCAGCAACACCTCCACCATCATCAGCATCACGGCTATGGAGTCATCCCTCAGCCCACCCCTAGCCCAGGTGACATGTCGCCGCACATGCAGCCTTCAGGGAGTCCGCCAGTGTCACACGGAGTTCACCACCATTGGGGTCACCCCCAGCAGGATATCAAGCCTCCCCCCATGCAACCTGGAATGTTCCAGCAGTACTCATGGTATCAAACAGCAGACAACACGATGAATCAGGGGCAAGGCCTACTTACATAGCCATCAACTAGGCACACTCGCGGAGAGAGTATGTAGAACGGGAAAGGATACTCGTACATCAGCAAACTGATGGTTGGTCCGCCCACCTATATGCTTGTTGACCGCCCACGCGCCCCTCTCTCTCAGCCTGCCTGCTTGCCTGTCCAAAGTTCTTATTCTGTTGTTTATTGTTGTAATCTGTGATCAAGAGCCTTGGAACAAGAACATGACGACGAGGATGATGATGATGAAAACAAAATGCCAGATACAAAGAATTGATATCAATTGTCGGTCTACACACACTTAGTTCAAGCTCAGACAACAACGTTCATGGGTGTGTCCCGCGGCTCAAGACAACAGTCATTTGGAAACAACCAAACAAAGACAAGTCGAGTGTTCCAAACTGGAGTGAAAGAAAGCCTATTGCCAACGCAAGTAAGAGGTCAAGCCAGGGGTTGTTCCGCCATTCCAACAGATTCCAAAGATAGTTTCCCCCTCATGGAACCCAGCCGCACTCCTCCTACCCGTTGGCTTCTCCCACGCTCAGGGTCCAGCACTCGCATCGTGTTTAAGGTGATTGCTCGGATTATAGAAATAGTCCTAATGATAACTGTCGTGAACGCCACCAACACCGCCACCACCCTCTCTGTCACCATGATCGTCGTTATCATCATCATCATCACCACCATCTGTGTTTTCAAACAATCTACATGTGTTTATATATCCTGCTAGAAAATGGACGAAGAAGACCGATGCCGTATCCAAAACCTTCACGCTGATCTCCAAGCAAAAATAGCTATCATTTTTTAGAAGCAATGTTTCCGTTTACTCTCTTCTTGAAAGAGCCACAACATTCACACTAATCGATCCGTGTCCCTTGAAAACTTTCCCAATCGTGCACCCTTTGACTTTTTCGACTCTGATCAAACTTCCCCAATTCCCCCACACCCCTAGCTCGCCCAAACGAACCCATGAAGATGTTGCATACATAGTATTGATGTCAAGTTCTGTTATTCATCCCGAAGTCTAGAGTGCAATAACTTAGCGCAACAGTCCACAGCCATTATTGCTCTCAGAAGGTGCGACCAGGTCCTTGTTCCAGTTTCATGGAACATCCACCGACTTTTTGTCACCTGACCTCTCATTGAGACTACATTCGTCAACCCGAACTTCCCCCCCCCCCCCTTCCCCCCCCTTCGCCCCTTAATTATTCCGATCAATTACGACTCCTTTCCTCTCTGTCTGTCAATCTACCTTCTTCTCTATATTTGTGCTAAGACATATGACTACAATTGGCATAAAAGCAAATAAAAGTGGTTTGTTTTTGCTAATAATCGTCTTTGTCTCTCTATTTGATCATGAAGAACCATTTGTCAGCACAAAACTTGAAATGATTATCATATATTCATAGTGGATCCGTAGCATTTGCCTGAACATACTTCTAAGACATTCGAGAAGCTTGTTTTGAGTATGTCACCTATGTCGCGATATCGATTGACCAAATGCAACTCCATTTTATGACATCATCTTCATCATCTTTCCCATTATTCACATCTGTCCTTCGCTGAAGACGCATTTCAGTCCAAGCAACGTAGACGCCATTTGGTTCATGTTGCATTGACAGAGAGCAAAGGACCAAAGCACTCGAAATGAATTATATGACACACTGAGGGGGCGTGATCTACGACCACAAAGTAGGTATTGCTTAGAAGTGGCCTCGTTTTTTTCCCTCTTTCGCTCCTTGTTACTACTTGGTTTGATAGCCACTGAGCCAGCTATGCTCTGTCGGTGTCAGAGCTACGTATTTACTGGCATACTAACCCCCTTCAAATTTGTCAATATCTCGCAACCACCAGCGCCACAATAACCATCGTCATCCAATTCGGCGATGGTTTCTACTGGCCTTCGTCTTGAACCATTCTCGTTCACGGAAAGAAGAAGAAGAAGGAGGAGAAGGAGGAGAATCAGGAGGAGAAGGGAGAGGGGCTCTTGTGTTTCCGAGTATGACTAAAGTCGCACAAGCACGCAAAAACTCAATCTCAAGTGGAAAAGATCGTCTTGCCGGTAGTGATCAAGGGTTCGTTCGTCTTGGTGGTGGACTGGTCTTGGCTCCAAAGACCTTGGGTGTGTTCCCCACTAATCGTTGATCCCAAATGAGGGTCAATATTTGCATGGTTCCACTCGGTAGGCGAGTCTTTCGAAATGTGCTTGACCTCGAAGAGAGTTGGCAAATAGTCAGGATCATGTACCCCCTAGGGAGTAAATGGATAGATTTATGTCCAATTGTAAATCAAGCACAAGCCACTCGTTGGTCCCTGATGATCTCACGTCTGTCAGTGTCGAAGTAGTAATTGTTTTGATAATGATTACACATACATACGTACTGCATGGAACCTAGACTCAATTTGCACCTCGAATGGGTTCGGGTCTTTTTTCCTGAGCTCACTAGTATGTCATCTTGCACATTGAGCATCGTGAGTCGTGCAGACTTTATCCCACAAAGGTAGAAACGATTGCTTTGGCCACCCACCCGCAATGATTCGAGTTCATGAAATGGCTCATAACCTGCCACATTCGTTTCGTGTTTGCCCGCCCCTCTCCGACCAATGCGACCGACGCAATTTTCTCGACTGCCGCCCCTAGTTTTTCATGAGCAAAAGTCTAGTCGCAAGCAAATCTTGGCTTCTCGTTGAACCTCATTGGCTGACTTGACTTTTCGATCTCAGCATGGGATCTCCCTGGTGTATGGAGTTACAAGTGAGGCTAGGTGGTACGTGGAAGTGGCTGGTGGTGGGTTGAATCCGAGAAAAACTTCATAAGTCACCACCATATTCAGCCAACAAGGCACAAAGCAAGCCAATCGTGTTGATGCCCTGCGCCTCCATCTCATCTCCAAGTTACGAGGGAATGAGGAAGGCGACCATCACGACCGACCACGACCGACCGAGAAGATTCTTTCGAATGTAGGCAGTCCACGCGGACGAAGATGAAGAGAAAAATATTCAATGCTCAAAGCGAGGGCTCATTGGCAATGCAGTACCGAGGTTTGGACTTTGGTGCCCAACGAGCGAGCGAGCAAGCAAGCAAGTGAACAAGAGTGGATGGATGATGGGTGTTTTTGGGGGTCTGACTCTTCGTATGCACGGGCGTAGGGTTCGTATATACAACAAAAACTGGTCCCTCTTCTCCTTTCTGGCTTTTGTTTCCATTGTTTACGAGAGAGTTATGACCACGGTGCTTTTTTGGTATTGTGGGAGGAGAGCAATGAAAGGAGAAGGCCAATCCAAGGTCTCCAACGACGAGATCCGAACGAATCAACTGGAGGAATATTCAGTTCTCGTTGAATGCGCCTTGGCATGCAATTCATGACCCTTGATGGACTAGAGAGCGGACGTTGACATGTCCTCGTCAATATAGAAATACATTTCTGACTAGACGCCTAAAACGTGGGGGGGGGATCAATTGTGCCATTGGACATCCACCCTTGTAGCTTTGGTTGGTGGATAATGGATGGCTATTTCGCAACTTGGGGCAATCCAACGTTGCCTGGGTAACGAGTTGTGGCATTAGCTTCCTTTGGCCTTACTTTCATTATCGAACCCTAGGACCGACCTATCCTCAAATATGGCCCAATGAGAAGGTGTTCCATGTCAGTGGGACATAGCATATACTGCTTGTGAGTGTACATGTCGTCGTCGTCGTTGTTCTCGTCCATCTGAGGGCATGACGGGGAATGTTGAATGTTGTTCCGGGGCCAGAGTGCCAGCGTTCCAAAGTCGTCTTATTTATACCAAGCAACGACATTATAATTAGGGTAATTAAAACCACGCAAGGCATTTCTCCTAAAATATTCAAAGAGGACCACAACCATTTGGCCTTCGTGCCAGGGCGAGGTTCCCAAAACAGATCCGGAGTTTCCTATTCCGGTTGGTTCAAGCACTCACTCACTCACTCGAGATAGGGTGGACGGGAAAAATACTTTATGAAATTTGGGGTGGTATCATGGGACCACATTTGGATCATGAGTGGGGTAGCTTTGTAGTGGTTTATCTACTACCTTGAGTTTGTGCGTGGCTGGTTTGTTCCTTAGGGTCTCTGGGTTTTCCTGAGGAAAATGATAAATAGCCCTACACTTAAAGGACCCCGCGTGGAACCCGTGGAATATTGATATTTATCTTTGTCATGAACTTTCAAACAATTTGTGCCCTGTTCCTAGCAAAATCATTCTGAAGCAGATTTCGCCGCTGAATGGCGAGTGAGTCTTCTTAAAATGTTGCAAAACGCCAACTCACTGTTTTAAAAGAACCCCCACCATGTTTATATATCACGCAAAGGGCTTTAGTCCGTGGTCTCTAATGGCATGAATATTTAATAACTTTACAGACGAACGAACTTTTTTGGTGACTACAAAGTTCTTTGTCTTCCTCGATCTATGTATGTTCTTCGTTTGGTTAGGATTGAGTGATCATCAGGACAGGACAATTTGGTTGAAGTCTTCAGGAAAAAAAAAGATCCACGATTCTTGCCATTTGGTCCAATGTTGAGAAATGGTTGGGAGGAAAAACTGTGATTGATTGATTGCACTTTGGTCCATATGCAAGTTTTTATCCACGTGTTCCACCTGTCCATTAGGACCCAAAAGTCTGTTCCTAAATGGTTCGAACAGTTCAGGTTCGCCATAACCCCACATTATCAATTGTAGAATAGATATTTCCCAATGTCGAGCTTCGAAAATAAAGCCTAACCCCTGTCAGATTTATTAAGACCAAAGCTTTGGGGGATGGTTGAATGGTTGGAGTTTTGTTCGAGATCTGGGAGTGAACCATCACCACTGCGACGACTGCCATCCCATCAGCAGACGTAACAGCAGCAGCAGCAACAACAACAGCGTCAACAACATGACCATGACAGTGGTAATTTGCCATCATTAAGGGCCACGTTCGCAAGTTCATTTTGATTTTTATTATTATACTACCAGTAGACAACCCACCAGACCGTCTCCGCCCGAATGCCCCCCCCCCTCTATTCCCCGCCTATTCGACCAAGACTCACTACAACTATCTATCTATCTTTCTATCCATCTATCTGTTCATCAATCTAGCCCACCTCTCCTTGATCTATGGCATTTGAAAACATACCAAGATACGAAAGCTCATGAAGGAATTGAGGCAAATGAAGCGCCACTCCGAAACCAGTACCTTCGATGATAATTCCTGCCCTGCAATTTCCCTTAGGCATGGCCCATTTAGACACCTTATTACATACATCGGACTATTTCGGGAGAGTAGACAAATTGAGGCCTTGGCCCCGGAAATTTGCCAACGATTTCGACATTTCATCATGAAAGGCTGCACAATCATCGGCCAAATGCGGGATGCTCCTCCGGGTTCCTCCGACTCAAATGCAACATCGATCCCATTGTCGAGGGCTTCCAGAGGACCTCGACTTGTCTCAAGCTTGGCTTTAGCTTCTGAGAAAAGTGGCGATTTCACATAAAATTTCTACGATTCGTCGTCGCCGTATTTCTGTGCTGATCGCTTATTAAGTGGTACGTTTGCTCCCGTTCTTCCCCACCCATGTCCGTAGTGGTTGACGCAGCGGTTGTTGTTTCAGTCGTTCTCGTTCTACTGTACAGCTCCTCGTGGGTTTGCTAGTAAACAGTATTCAGCACAATACTACTCAGTAGCTTTGTTGTGTGCGGCTTCTGAGTTCTGACTTCCACTGAAGCGAACATTTTCGTATTGGTTGTGTTGTGTAAGTATGAACTTAGACAGGAATATTTGAATCTGAATCCACTTGTATCCGCTTGAATGGGGTTCATGGAAGCCTCTGACCGGGTACCAAGTACACTTGATGGTGCCTGATCCTTGATCATTTTTCACGGTGACCTACCAGGCATGCATATCAATATTTGGTGGCCATTTTGACTCGGGTGTACTGCCTTATTTCATCTTTGCATGTTGGCTAGTTTATTTAATATTCAGGCTAATTCGTCTTTAATTTTTGGTTTGTCAAGGGATCGTGGAAGATATTCCTCATTTCCCGAGTTTTGAAAGTCGCCCATATACGTTCATACACTCACTAGCGACCAATAATCATAGTCCTCCCCCTCCCCCCTTCTCTTCAAATGAAAGTATCACAAACATGGGCACAAATGTGGGTCTCCGACATTTACAGAAGCATTATTAGAGGGCCCATTGCTGAATACATAGTAGGCCCAAAGCTATGACAAGAACGCCATGTAGAAAGTTTCCATCAGCTGGAAGTACATTGATGTCCATGCTCAGTGCGTTGCAAGACTGAATGGCTACATGGATGGATAGATGTAAGTATGTATGTATGTGTGTAGCAAAGGGGTTAATTAGCTTTGAATGAGCAGAAATAGCCAACTCATTCAGTTCTATCAAAGCGTTGTAGCTTCTTGATTACGCCCAAGCTCTTTACCAGCCATGAAGTCACACCAAGAAGAAGAACGCGTCCTTCCCTCTCAGCAAGTACATGCAATACATCCAGTACATAGCCTATACCGGTAGTAAGTGAGTACTGAGTCCCTCCTAAAGCATCCCCCGCCATTCTCTGTGGGGTTCCAAGCAGTCAAGAAAGACCCCGAGAATGGATGGCCTCTAGCGGAAAACCATTCATTGAGAAGCGCTTGGGCTTCATGCATCAAAACCTAATCAAGCCATTGGTGGCTAGCTCACTCTGCTGACCACTTCGAGCTAATCACTTGACTTACCGCTCCTTGATTAACCGGTCCGTAAAAGCATTCTCGGAGGCTCGGAGTGCCGAGGCACCTTCGCTAAGTCATTGCCATATCTATTTGTTGCATGATATGATGTGCATGTGGTCAAGGATGATTCTCTAATTAGGAGCCCCGACTTTCTTCCTGTCCAATGGGGAGTGAGAGGTGAATGAGTATGAGTAGTAAGTAGTATGTGTTGGTGGGTCTGTTGTTGTGGTTGGTGGTGCTATTTGTTATTCAAGAACACGATGACGATAATTAATGTCCGTCCATATTTGGCCTTTTTGAGGGGGAAAATGTCTCATTTATCACGGCAGAGAGACCTAACAAGAAGTCTAGGTAGTCGTACTAGATGACGTAGACTTGATTCCTTCATTAAGCACCAACCACCTCAGTGAGCGAGAGTCAGGCCATCAGTTAGCCAGTCAGTCAGTCAGTCAGTCAGTCAGTCAGATAGATTGAGGGCCTAATAAATGGTTGACTTAAGCATCTCTGACGTTAATTTCCTCCTTCCACGGATTCTGGAAATCGGAATCTGACGCTAAAATACAGTTGAACACGCCTGGCATTCCTGGCCCAAATAGGAAAAGAAATATCGCTCCCCACTCAAACACAAGAGTCTCCAGCGAGACAAAAAAAATGATGCCTCCAACCTCTGAAAATGAAATAAAGGTGCCTTTGCCCGTTGCTCGTCTTGGTGAGTGACTTGAACGTGTTTGTTTCCGGATCCATCCTTCAAAACGATCTGAGTCGACAAGCACGGCCATCCTGATCTGGATTCTCAACGCCACGAAGAGTGTTTGTGAGCATTAGCGTGGAGGGTTCGAGCCGACCATCTCGTTGGTGGCTGCCGATGGTTCTTACCTTGCCACTTGGCAAGCAGCAGTACTAGTAACACTCTGGATATTGAAGGGGAGGCACCTCTGACAGTAGCTGCACATGGGTACCACTGTCACACTTGGTTTATTCTAATCCATCATTTCTGAATTACACACTCGGCCCTCAACCCCCACAACAACAGAACCAGATGCTGGTTACCTTGCTTAAGAGTGACTTACACAGACCAGACTCACAACCACAACAAGGCAATTCCCATACAAGATCTCAAAATAAATCCAAAAGTTGACGTGTTAGACAATTGTCGAAGCTTTGACTTGGGTTGTTTGTACTTAGCTGAGGTCCTGGGATAATGAATGCTATTTGATGTTATATTGGTGGGGAAAAATGGGGCAATAGATACAAAGTCCGTGTTCAGACGATATAAATCCTCGATTTGTACTAATATACGTATGAAACGATAGGTAGCATGTCATATTTTTTTGATATGGCCTTTCAGCTTGAATTAGAGATCTAAATCTGAATCTAAAGAATAAGAAAATATCTTGCTAAAGATTTGGATCATCTCATTCCGTGGCATAAAATTTTGATTTTTTTTGGTCACGTTGTTCCAATCTGTAACAATTTGATATATCTAATGCATTTCTTGGTCCCAGCCAGATTATGTATTTGCAGAGCTCTCTAAGGCAGAGGACGTTAATCATGAAGCCCAAACAACGATTAGCGATTGGCCTACCGAAAATAATACTTGGGTAATCGATTAGTTATGATTAATTGTTTTACCTACTTGCGGTCATGATTTTGGGAACCCGAGCCGCAAAATTGTATCTTTTTTATGCAAAAAAGCAAATTTGAATCTTCTCCTAAATACTTGCAGGTCAAAAAGAAAAGCAAATTTTCTTCACAAAAGGCACTTACGGCAAAAATATGGCTCTAACAAATTGTCATAACATGTTTAAAAGACTTTGAGGAAATATAAGCTATTAGTCTTAAAACAGCCAATTTCGCCCACATGTGCACAACTAAAAAAAAAGCCGTCAAAGACGACAATGCTTTCTTAGTTTTACGTTGAGCATCATTAATCTGGAAATTTACTGCCCCTGGATGAGATGATGGAATTTTTACGAACAAACCAGAAGTTGTTTGACTGTGTCGCTTTATTGGTTGGTTGGGATGTGCCAACCTGAGATCATAAATTATGGGCGAGCTTAAACCACAAATATCGGGGACATGGAGCATCCTCCTGCCTTTAAAGATGAATGAGTTCAAAGCGCATTTCTTGAACACGTCTTCAAAGCCAGAAATGTGTCCATAATAGCCTTCGTCATGCCACGCATGTCTGTGTCCATCTTGGCTCAGCCAATAACCATTTCTGTGTCTGTCACTAAATTCAAGGTTGGGCTTGGCAAGAATATTTTTGAATGAAAAAAAAACCAGCATATTGTGAGAAAGCTTAGCTTCGTCCAATGTTTGTACCAGAATGTAGCCCTTCGTTCTTGAATCCTCCATGGACTTGGCATTGATGAACAAATTTATTGGACTCATGTTTACCTCTATTTACAAACAGAGTTTTTATTGCGAGGCCAGTAAACATTTACGATATCCAAGTCGACAAATTCTCGTATTGAGAGAAACGAGAACTGTTTCTTGAGAAATACGAACCCCCACCAGCAAAATGTCTTCCCCCTCTCGATCCCCCCCGTCTCCTTCAGTTTGAATTTGATACTATCAGGGTCGAATCTGACCGCTATTAATTGTTCCAGAAACGTTTAAGAACACTCTCATTGCAAGTAAAACTCACTTCATTGATCAATTGTAACACTTTTGCGACGATCTATGAGTCATTAATCAGAGGCAGAAATCTCGTTGGCAAATTTCCTGATTTCCCAACCAGTCAAAAACCCGAGTGATAAATCGCACCATTTGACACTCGATCGTGGTTAGCGAGGGTCTAAATGGTGTGACCATTCAATGCAAGAGCATCCAAGGTCATGGCCGTCCAGTCAGTCATTGTGTGCAGATTCTTGAGAATCAAGCAAGACACTTTGGTCGATGCTTGGATGCTTGGATGCTGACGGACAAACAACTAGCGCAATTCCAATCCAAGTTTGGCCACAATGCTCTTTAGATTATGTCATCGCCATTGGTTTGATTTCAAGCTAAATTTGCTTAGGGACGTTGGATAATATTTTTTTTTGGACTCCAGACTTGAGCAGATTAAGACATGCCCACTAATCCATCAAAAAGGATGTGGGAATACGCATTCAAATTCTGAACTTGGTCTCATTCGGGAGCGTGAGATCGCTTTGGCCTCAACCAGCCCATCCAATCCTTCCACAAACGAGAGCTAAGACAATGGTTGTTCCCCACAAGAGAGCCGTATTCTATGTTCTATGTGGCTTTGGTGATTTCTTTATGTTCTACGTAGGGCACTGCACGTACTAATCTAACATCTCCATAATCTTGTGACATGCCTGGAACAGCATTGTTATGTCCATAATTCCCACCATGAGAGAATTAGTGTGGCTGTGGGCTGGGCTCTCAGGTCATCATCACAGTGTACAATACTTTTGTATTAGTACCATAACATTTTATTTCTGTTTTGTCTCATGGCTCCAACGCCTCGTTTCCCATGCCTCACTCACTTCGTCGCTGGTTTTGTTGTACCCTTTTTAATTTACTGTTTATGTGGATCGGACCAAAGAAGATTAAAACCATTGTTGTATGTACGTAGTGTGTGCGCAAGGAGCAGAATCTGGTGGAAAAAAATGGAAAAAAATGCGCCTTTGACTGATGAATTCAGCTTTGTTTTGATTGGCATTGCTTTGATGAAGCTTAAACGAAGCTGTCAGAATTGAGACAGTTGGATCCCTTTTTGACGCATGGTCAAAATTGTTCCAGGAAGCAACCACCGCTTGGAAATCTCACTCTCCCTGACTTATTGTTTCCCAGACAAATTCCCAGGCTCAATTTTGTGTTTTCCATTGTAAACTACAACATGGATTGTTTCACTTCTGGCTTTGAACGAGGAGGGTAAACTCGGATGACGAGGGATTTTTGCCCCGCTTGACCCAAGAATCGGGGCTAAACCGTGTGTGCAATGTATGCAGTATGTCCGGTATGCTCTAAGCATCTTGGAACTCGTTGTCATTTAGGACTTGATCAAAAGGACGTCTGGGCAATGGGTTCGCCAAGAGGCTTTGAATGGCCAATGCAAACAGGGGTGATGACACGAGCTTTCCGTTGAAAATCAGTTCAAGACCTACTCTGGACCATGGGATCAGCATACAAAGCCAAGGGTTTAGGCTCCTTCTGGTAATGAAAGCTAATCATTCGAGTTCGGAGTAGTTCAGTGTGAGTGGGTTCGCGGGTTCGGACTAATTGCCCGCTGATGATTTGAACACTTTGGCAAACATGTCAGTCAAGAATTTGGTGGGAATCACATGTTTTTGTGGTCTTTCTCGTACGAATGTCCGTTTGTCCCAAAATCTTGGAGGGGAAATTAATTTCCATTGGCTCCAAGACGAGTAAGATGCAAATCTCATCTTTTCTCAGGTATAATTAGCGACACATGTTAGTGGAAAATCTTTCGTTGTGCACAATGTAGCATTCACTTTTGAAGGAGAGGAGATCGTTTTAGATGAGGCAAAGGTGCAATTTGAAGCACTTTAAATTGAGGAAACATACGCACTCACGGACAAACTACATTCATCCTACATACTGACTGTCCAGACAGTGCAATACTGAAATTGGTTAAAAATCCCTTGTTGCTTTTGTTTGAGACAAATTTTGGACACGCGCAAAAAATCTGCATTGTCAGTCTCTCGCAAAAGCTCTTGATTGTTCAAGTGGTATATTTAAGTTTCTACAAGTAAAGTCAACAATCGTCATTAAATTCTACACTCCAATACAAGTGATAATTACTTACTCACTTTAGATCTAAGATCTTGCCGACTCCTCTATCAAAACAATTACCTCAAATCGAGCAGAAATGGAAGAAAAAAGAACCTTGGACCATCGGACGAACGCGTGAAAAAGGGAGGCAGATTCAAATTCGGTCCCGCTATTCCATATGCCATTCATCATGACCCCCAAAATCTAGCAACAATAGTTGTAGCTCAATAGTGCTTCCAACCAAATACGATCGGAGTGTCTCGTGGAAACTAGGCAGACTTTGTCAGACTCTGTGCTGAACGAGCACACAGGGTATGTTCATCTTCAGTCGGGTGTCTCTCATCATGGTTTGGGTTTTGGCGTTTTTCTTGTCAACGGAGACGAATGAGTGACACCGAGAGAGTGTGATGAAATATAAGCCAGGTTTTGTGCCACGAATTTGACAATAGACAGAGGTGCCAGGGATTTACCCGCTTCTGGAGGCGCCCTACCCATCCGGCGGGACGAGAATCTAGGAGAATGTAAACCATCGAGCAGAGATTTCAGAGATTTCAGAGCTTTCAAACCACTCAAGAAGAACAGGATCATAATTGAATTATACATTTTCACGCCAAATGAAATGCCTTTTGGATGTATTGTACGTTAATATGTGCATATGTGCGATTGAAGGATCATGCCATTTTGGGTCTGTCGTCGGAGGAGTCCTTCGTTCCTGACAATGAATCGGCTTAAGTACGCTTAGCTGGGTCAGTTTCGACCGAATCCCATTGAAACCCCCCTAATTATGGGCTTACTACTTACTCCCTGACGCTAAAAGGGACCACTAGAGTAGTGCTACTATGAACTATGTACTCGTCGGTGTCTTTCGTGTCCTCGTTTCCAGTTTGGAAAAAGCAGGGAGGGGGGCAACCTACCCTCCATGTGGAACACCACCATATGGTTTGGAAGTTTGGGATGGTGGAATTCAATATTCAAGGAGTTTTACATAACAGCATAAGCATCAATGTGGTTAACCGTCCTGAATACGTAGTTCACATTTCCTAAACACAAAGGGTAGTTTTTTTCGTCAAGGGTACACCCCAAGCTTAAACTAACTCCTCAAACGGTGGCTTGACCCTCGGGTGTGTTGTTGTTGGATTGTTGGTAGGCCATTAATCGCACGAGATCGTTTTCTAATTTCCTCTTCATCTCATTGGATGGAGCCAGCCAGCAAGCTAGCCAGCCAGTATCTTCATCTCGGCTTGGATATCACGGTTTCGCTTCGCTTTGGTTTCGCTCCTTGGACTTGGCCGAGTTCTCGATGAACCGAAGAGTTCAATCTTCATTTCGGATGCGGCAGAAGCAATCCAGAAGGCGAAAGAGACCATCAAGAAGAAGCCCGAGAGTGCTCCTCTCCTTCGCTCAATTATCCCATGTCAAGTTGTTGGACCGCTCGCTGTCCAATCGAACTCAAAGGCACAGTACGGACGTTCAAGCGAAGAACCCACACGGACTGTATGAGAGCGACTGCCTCTGAACTCATTATCAATATCTCACCAATTCATCTTCCAAAGAGAATGGAGGGCCGACAGGGCCACGAATGAGCAAAAAAAAAACACCCTGCCCAACCTGACCAATTCTACATTCAAACGAGCGACGTCAAAGTCAAGGGACGGGAATCGCCTCCAGGCCTACCAACAACTACTTATCTCCGTTACCTCTAAACCAGGACCATTGCTTTTTCCTTACTCATGAGCGAGTCTCGATGGTGAAGCTCTTTTGAGAGCTTTGCTCCGACTTTTTAGTTCCTCGTCGTTGCCTGGAGTCTGGAGAGCAGCAGTGGGTTAGTAGCCCTCGAGGTGATTCATCTTTCACGGGATAAATGGAAGTCCGGGAGTCCGAATATACTGTACAACTTGGATGAGCCCAATGGGGCCAAGCCCAGAAATCGTCCGGGTCAGATTGTAATTCAATGATCCATCAGGTCGACTGGGACCATTGACATTGCAGTGCCTCCTTGAAAGGCTCTGTATTCAGCCAGATAAGCACTATTACCAAATATGGCACCTGATGCTCAAAATGCCTCCCCGTTTATGACCACAGTTTTAATAACTAACTCATTAAATCTAATACCAAGATCCATTCAACATCCTCTGCCTCCACACAATTTTATGGTTAGGCCTAGAGATCCCGACGAGTTCGCTTTTTACTCGGGAGCAATTCTCCATTTTCCTTCTTCGGAGCGTTCTTGCGTTTGAGGGTTTTTCAAGTTAAGGTAACTTCGTCCAGATTTCAGGTTAGAGAGGGCCAGACCCAAAGTGAGATGGGAAGCTGTTAATGAGTTATCAAGCTCTGTACAATAGATCGTTGTGTTTGCAAGACGATGTCTAGTCGCGAGAGAAGGGTCTCAAAGAGTGGTCCGACAATGACCTGAGCCCACCAATGGTCGTGAGATGGGTTTTGTTTCCCATTTAGGAAACGTAATCATAAGCGAGCATCAATTTGATGTCGGAGGGTCAGCCATGCTTGGGCACGAAAAACCAACAGAGCCGCGAGATGGGCCTCCCGATCATCAATGATATTCATTGAAGTGAGTTATCCAAGACAGTTCCTGGAGCCTCTGCTTGAGATATGGCTAAAAGCGGGTGTGCTCTTCTCTCCCTCTCTCTTTCTCTGTCTCTCTATCTCTCGTTAGGTCTGAAACGATGGCTTGTGGCGACCGCTTGAGCAGCTCGTTAGCCATTCAAAGAAACGATAATGAACCTTGAAGACGAGGGCCAACAACCTGTACCAGTCATCCTTTTGTTTCACGGATAGAAACGGATATCTCTTGATGAAGTTGTTCAGGGAAACAAATGTTTCCTGTGTATGCATTTCAAATCTTTGGCACTACAACAGGTTGGGTTCAAGCACCAATCTCCTTCCCCCACACCCTTTCCATCGTCGCAAATGGCGATTGCGTCCACTTCCAAATTTCGAGCTCGAGACAAATTTACCGGAAGGCAATTTCTCTCTCTCAGTCTCCGCACTCCATCCCATCCCACATCAAGCTAGAGATACCCTATATCCTCGTAAAGGATAAGGCACCACTCGAGGTGAATGTGCTAGTACTGAATAAAGTCAAGGCAGGACCGGCGGCTCTTCAGTGTCAGTGTTGGTTGGGGCGAAGGTGAACTATTTTCAGATGCTGATGTTTTAGGGTCGACTTTTGATGACATGCCAGTGATTGAAACGGCGTCTTGTGGGCTCGGTTGGGTTCCCTTCATTAGACGACTGGTGATGACCAAAAACAAAAGAGTTTGCCGAAAAAGCGACATGACCCAGGCGACGAGGTCCTTGGCGGGGACTGCTCAATGTTTAGTGTTCGGTGCTCTACACACCCTTTTGAAAGAGTCTCGGGACTCTCTGGTCTTCTCTCGTGCTGGGATCATCAACGAGGAACAACCCTTTCGAAGTAAAAGCGGCAAATGAACAAACTGAGTTGGAAACTCGTCAAAAAGTTATCCTGCTTGCGGTCAGAAGCCACAACAGCCACATGCGAAAGGGATAGTTAGGGCCAGAGGCAGTGTTCTTAGTGTATAGAGTAGCAGAGGAGTCGCTCAAGGATGGATCATCCTTCTCGTCACCCGCAGAGTCTGGGCGGAGACCTCGCCGACCATGTCCCGCAGGTCCTGTCAAAGGCGTGAGAAATTCCGAGGTCTCATCGGGTTGAGTAAAACAATTCCTGGTTAACTCGGGATCATCTACCTTCCTACTGTACGACCGACAGGGGAGTGCGGTACTAATGTGTGTATCTATTGCGATGGTGCGTGCGTGATGAAAGTGGAATTTGGAAATGACGATTATGTGAGGCACAAGTGGTTGGTTGGTTGGTTGGTTGGTTGGTTGGTTGGTTGGTTGGTTGGTTGGTTGGTTGGTTGGTCGGTTATCTCACGATTCGGCGATGGAGGTGGATGATAGTGGGCCCCAGAGCCATGGATTTAACCCCTTGAACAAACAAATGGTCTCGCCTGTTCATGGCATTGTTCTCATTCCCGATTCAAAAAGTCAGAGTGGAAAATAGCTCGGAAAACGACTTGGAAGTGTCAAGTCATTCCACCCATTGTCTCGAGGTTATTCGTTTCATCGTTTCATGCTCTTGAGGAGAGCTCCGAACTTTATGATATATCATCTTGGC
Organism: Tigriopus californicus; assembly: GCF_007210705.1. Lineage (NCBI taxonomy): Eukaryota > Metazoa > Arthropoda > Copepoda > Harpacticoida > Harpacticidae > Tigriopus > Tigriopus californicus. The sequence continues at coordinate 5,438,646 of NC_081440.1, read as the reverse complement.
CATAAATGAGCACACGAGGGTTGGAGGTGCTTGCCGACTTGATGCTCGGACGGCTCAAAATTGCCAAGAATGGCATTGTGTGGCTCAGCAAATCTCAAAACTCTCGGTACAATTTGCATGAAAAATCCATTCCGACACACAAGCAATAAATAGCCCTCGCTCCCCCAAAGTGACGTGACGGCTGCCACTGCCTCAATAATGTTCCAAGGGGATGGTTGTTGAAGGGGGCCCTCCATCTTAGCCAGCCCACCTGGTTCCTTCTCGCTCCTTCCTTCACTTCACTCTCTTCTTTCGTGCTAAAATCTATGTACTGGAACTGGATAGAGTTTGCTCAATGTCAAAAAAGGGCTGGACACAGAGAAGCGTTCAACGCCTTGGGTTCAAAATAGAATTCCGATCTTGCTGATACTTGCATTTCATTTTTCACCTAAGCTAGCTGGTCTCCGGGATCCTCCGAATTTGATCGATTGCTGGCTGGATATCCCCGTGTAGCCCATTACCTACCGGGGAAACCGAGCGTTCTTCGGCACTCTGAGAGACTCCCTCGGATATTTCTGAGAGAGGGCTTACGATGAAGCTCTCCTCCCCGAAGTTGTGAAGTTGGAGCCCCGCGAATAACGTAGTACAATACAGTTCCATTGGAATCACCTTTCTGCATGTGCCTGCCGCTGCGTATGTATGTATGTATGTACGTACGTACGTACGTACTACTAGCTCAACCAGCCATTTGGCTAGGGACAGAGGGTATAATTAGAGGACAATCTGTTATACTGAGTCTCGCCCACTTTTTGAAGTACTTCGGGTTGCCAGCTTCGACTTGGACCATATTTTGGTGGCATGAACGAACGAAAGAACGAAAGAACGAACAACCAACCAACCAACCAACCAACCGACAGACCCACCGACCGACTGGCTGAAGTTTAAAATGTGCTTTGACGGTGGTTTCCAGTCCTTCGTCCGAGCTCTAAGTGAGGAGAGCTCTTAGAAGTACCCAGTTTCCATTAAAGGCGTTGGGTATCAAAATGTTCTAGTATACTAGTAGTGCCGATGCACATGCTGGTCACACTTGAGGACTGGGAGTTAGTCTTAAGTTTTTGGTGTCGATCCTATTGTAACAGAATGCGTGTGGACATGCACTTGTGCCCACTGGCCGTCACAAATCACGAAGTCAATAGGGTAGAAAGATGAAAATTATAGATTTGTCATATCTGTTTCGTAAAAAAATCCCCCTGGCTGAACCATGGAAGAAGGATCGGCGGAGAATTGAATCGGGATACGCGTTGATGTGTGAGACGGAACAACTAGGTTCCTTGCGTGTACACAGTATCGGTTAAGAGACTCTAGTCACATGAGATAGATCTAGGGACACCCGGGTGTATCGAGACCACTTTTCACAACTATTTACCTGGTCCTAGAACGATTTCACGTGATAATACACGAAGCAGTAATAATTTGTTCTCCTCCATCCAGAAAAAAAAGGAAAGAAAAAAAATCCAATAGAGACAATCAGCGTCTCCCAGGGTGTTGATTTCCCGCTTGGATAGTCAACTCATTTGTCATCGAGCGAAGCGCCGTTATCAGCAGGATCTGTCGGTGGTGCTGGGACATTGACTTTACATTTGTTCCAACGGAGACAAGGCTTTGGTGGTTCGTTCAGGTCAATTCGAATCAATAAGGGTAAAAGTTCAAGCAGCGACGTTTGGTCACCTATTGGGTTGGAATCAGGGTGACGAACGGCCGGCTTGTTTGTCTACTGGGATCTACAACCTACATGTGTTTTGATTAAACCTTTCGGTTTGCTCGCTCGTAAAGAGAGGCATTGTGGGTGATTGTGGATTTGTGGTGGTGGGTTTTGTTGTTGCATGTGAGAAATAAATGAATAAGGCTTGTAATCACCAGAGCGACCACAAACGAAAGCACATTTTGAAAAGCCAGAAAACCGCAAGAATATAACACCCCCGGTTTTATTATTCTGTTCCCACTTTGTCCAATGCAAACATTTGAATTGAACGGGAATTCACGTGCACTCATGATGGCTTGAATCAGGATTGGCGCTATTTTGATTGCATTCAACATTGGCTCATTGTAGAGCAAGTCTTTTGTAGGTCGACGTTCATCCAATCATAAAAATGAGTCCTTGTATTTTGGGTTAGGCCTTCAAAAAGAAAAACAATGCGAATGTTCGTGGAGGTACCTCTAAAAACCATGTTGAGCATGACATTTGGCATTTCAACAGGTCAGTTTCACAAAATATGTACATTCAATTACATAGATGACACGTATGGCCAACAAGCATGGATTATTTCAAGAAGTTACTTGAGATTTCTTGAATAGTGCATAATTGATAAAAAAAATGCCCAAACCTATCGAATTAGACAGGTAAGACCAATCGAAATATTAAACATGTGGGACAAATGAATACAAAATCTCAACTTTGAAAAAACATTTGAAACCGCACTCAATTGCTTCTCCAGATTATCATATAATGGACATCGCATCCCAAAGAGCCGTCTCAAAATGTCCTAGGTCGTATAATCGATACGATATTTGATCCAGACTTAAGAAATCTGGACTTGATACTAACATTGGTTCCATGGATCGTGGACGGTCTCCCAAATCAGTATTGGCAGCACCCTTCTTGTCTGAACACGCCGTTCCAGAAACGTGCATGCTCCCAGACGTACTCCGACAAGCCATGATCCGTTGAGGTTTTGTGCCTGTTTACCAAGTCAAGTCCTCCTCCTCCTCCTTCTTCTTTTTCTTTTTCTTCTTCTTCGTTTTATTCTTCCAGTTGGCGTTGTTCTTGTTCTTGTTTTCGTCTTACTCTGTCATACCCCCAAGATCAACCCATATCGCATGCTGTCGTGCTGATGGGTGCATTGCGTGATGCATCCCAAAATTGTTGGCCTCGTAACCACCTCTACCCGACATCGCCAGTAGGAAGAAGGAGACGAAGAAGGCAGAAAAAAAAGTTTTTCGGCTCCTCGAGCAAGCTAACTAGAAACCACGAACCTGCTTAAGTAAACACCATCTCCCAACCCTGACGACTGACTGACTTGGATTCTCTGGTGGGACCCTCACGACGAGGACAGAGGCTCGAAAGATGAAAATAATTCTCCTGCAGGCTAAATAGAATTATACAAAAGTGCACCACCGAGTTCAAAGGAAGGCTCCCCGATGAAATGGAGAAATGAAGCATCCTTCTTTGACTCGGATTGTCTCAAGAAGATTCCCATACAATGGACTCTCTGAAAAGAGGATTCAAAGAAGAACTGAAGAACAAGACGGTCTTGTTCTCCTTCTTCTGTTTCGCCGTTGTCGTCGTCTTTTATGCTTTTCTCTTTGAGAGGTGGACCAACAAAGCCAGTAAACAACATTCGGCATCTTCTTTTGAAGCACAATGAAAACACTTCCAAGCCCTTATTTTCAACCCAGAGGGGTGGGTTGAACTGGCCCCGTTGGTTGGGTCGGCTCTAACCGATATGGAAATGCTTAATAGCCCGCTGGTCTCTTAGTTGGATTTGATACCACCTCATTTCATGGAACACGGGTATTGTACATTTTACGGGAAGGATTTTAAAAACATGCCAAACATTCTCTCATGCATATTCCATGAGGAGACCACTTGCCATTATCAATGACTGGAACCACTCGACTAGCCCGGCGAATTGGCGAGGATTTTCATTACCCTATCCAGATGTAATGTAGAGTGGAGTCTTTTACACTAGTCGCCATATTTACACACTATTTAGATGCAAATTAACGAAATGGTATCCCACTCTAAAGCTAGCTAACGGAGACCAAGACAAGTTTTTTTTTATCGTGAAGAGATTCGGAAAATATCGTTTTCTGAATTTTATTGGTTTCATGTGGCAAATGGTGTTCCCAAGTTTCCAGTTTCACTTTGTGTACAAAAATGGAAAATACCTTCGGATTCGGGTGGAGGGTTGGTGCTAGTGGGGGAAGTGGGGGGTTGGAGGCCAGTGAGAAGTCTGCAAACAGGAAAACCTCAACAATCACCTTCCCTGCAAGCTTGCTTTATCGTCAGGTATATTAGCATAATTAGTCCTCAAGTCCACGACAAATCCATCATTATAAGGAGCTGTTGTGTCAGACCCGTCTGCATTGTATACTGCACGTAAACCGGGACCTGGGTTCACTTTGCGACTTTCACGTGTCAGTTAGTCGATCACTCGATGAGCGAGGAGAGCTCTCTGTTCATCCAACCATCCATCCATCTACGTACGTACAGTACTGCCATACATATCTATCCATCTAGCTTGCTATTTTTGCCCTGAGAACGGTGCATAATGCTCGTCGTGTGAAGTGAATCCGGTCCATGTTTACGTATACGTAAATACGGACACTGTAAATAGGTAGTACACATTTGCAGGGATGAGCTTGGGAATGAACCGGGGATTCCCACACGACTTGGATACCAATGTATGAGGTGTCCCTAGGCATCAGTGGAAAGTTATTTTACGACCCACCAGAGCTTCCGTGATCTGCGAACAAAGCCAAGTATTAAAGACTTTGCTTTATCTTCTAATCGGATCTTTTTAACAAGATGGCTAGCTCGGCATCGGGGCGACGAGGAATTCTCTTAAGCACTTTCCTCGATTCCATGAAATATCATGGAAAAAAGGGGGGTTCCATCTCAGAATCGACCATACTCGACGATACGTGGGCATCAGTGAAATTGGCCCTATTTAAAGGTGTCATTGATTACCCCCGATCAAATACGGAGTCATTGAGATCATTGAAAGCGGGAGTCACGTTTTAATTGATTGAGCTGCCAATGAGTGGGATTCTTTTTCCCGGGTGAGGAGCACCTACCGAGTGCAATTTTCTCCACCACTTGTCTACTTCACCTAGACTACCGTTCACCTTCTACTATATACATGGTGTGTGGTAGTAGGAAGGTTGTAATTACACACTTGCGGGATGGGAATCATCATCATCATCATGTTGGTTGTTATCTGTCGACTACGTGGCTTGCTCCTGAAACGCGCTCCAATTCAGGCCTGCTAGCCAAGTAGGTCCCCGATTCAGATTGATGCCCAAATCTTAGTATTGGTGCGCTACCTCTCGCTCTTTTACCAGCAAAGCCGAGCTCATCATTGTCAGAGGTGGCAAACGTGATAAGTGCTTTACCTGTCTTTAATTACAGGGCCAAGGGTAGAAGAAGCCTTTCAGATGAACAAATTCATTATTTCAAATCAGGCTGTGGTCACTTTCGTTGATCACACATTTTCCAATGATCCTTGCTCGTTCTGTTTTGGATTGCGTTTCCAACAGTGTCGATGAGTGGCGCCATCCAGTCCAAGGGGGTTGGAACCTTTGGCTCCGAAGACATCTCCCACTTTTGCTCGGTGCTTATGGCGTCGTTCAAGGCTTCATGCTTGCTTCAAGCTCCTTGTTCTTGTTCTTGCTCTACGTCTCCTTCTTTTTCTTTTTCCTCCTCCTTCAGTGCCGACTTGAAAGTAGCCAAGATTTACGGACATGACTCGGAGCCATCAATCCACAGAGTCGGGATTCAACTCCCTCAATTCTTCAATAATTCAAGCGAGTGAAGCAACCAACTCTCTACATGCAAGTTTGTCCTAAGCAATGAACAGCAAGCACCTGCTTCAGATAGTAGGTAGATGTCTTTTAAGGTCCTTCTTGGGTGAGACCGAAAGAAACACGGCGCTAGATCAGATCCATTTTTCTGGAGATTGGGATTCGCGACAGTGATTTTATCCAGAATATGTGGCAGAATGAGGTCGCCTTGGGAAAATCATGTCTGTTCTCTCTGTCGCATCTCTTGTAAACGATCACCAAGGCATTGAAACACTGCTTGAATTCGCCAACTTGATGTTTAAGACCAGCATTTACATACCAACTCAAAACACTGTGTTCATCTACAGACCAGTCTTCAGGATTGAATTAACATCAAATCCGAAACCAGATCGACAAAGTTAATTGATTTCCACAACAGAGTCAACCGATTAGATCAGTGTGTCCAGTAGCCGGAGGTTGGGAGTAGTTGGAAGACATTTCTCTTTGTCGCTTGGTCCCTTGGATGGATGGATGGTTGGATGGATGGTTGGTGGGCCCCGCGGTTATATCGTTCACTTGGACATTAGCAATGGCAATGTTGTTGCTCCGTTGTCAAAATACGGTTTGTCATTCTAGTTTAAGAGATGAATAATGCCTCGGGCCCGACAACTCGCGACTCGCCTCCCTGATGTTTGGTCGGGTTCAGGTGGTGGCTGCGACACGTTGGCCATCCGGAGAAGCGATGTTCTGCTCATTCGCACACACTGACAAGATTCGCGTTTTATCTACATTTTGAGATTTAGATGAATCTTCAGCTTTGGGACTAGTCAAGATTGGACAGAGAGTTCATCCGATTCTCACGACTGAATGTCGAGCACAACAGAGTGCAGTTCAATATTGTTTTTCGATTTGGGTTGTTGAAGCGATCCTCCTCTTGTTCTTCGTTTTCTCCCTCTGTCTCCCTCTCCTTCACTCACAAAAAGTGGGTTCCCGCCCACTTTTGAAAGACAGATCACCGAGATTTGGACAATGGAGCGAAAACTCCATTTGTCACCACAAGAAAAGGTCTCTGAGAGTCCATTTGAGAAGATAAAACGCTTCTCATGGACCCACTCTCAAGAAACATCGAGTGCCTCTCTAACTCAATCCGTGATGCTCATGGACCTTGTATCAGAACAAAAATTGTTCCGACGTACATCTAAGGCAATTTTTAACCATCCGACTTCGACACATTATTATGATCTTGAGTTCTAGCTCCCTAAACCCCTCCCCCTCAATCCCCCCCCCTCTCAATCCAGATCAGGGCACTTCCGATTCGATCCGAAGTGAAAACCCGGGCGCGGGCAACAAGTTGGAGAATGGGAACGTCAAATTCGGATCAATCATCAAATGCGAACTTCAATCTTTTCGGTTGGCTGTATGTGTCTACGTCTCAGAAAATATGGTACTGGGTGTTTTGGCTCCCACTCTTCGGATTTGGGGTTTGCTGGCGATAATTGAGACGGATCTGGACACAAAAGTTGCAAATACGATACTCCAAAGCGAGGGTCCGTAGGTAGTACCAAGAAAGTGTCCGAACTCGATTTTGGCACAAGTCCGAGAAGGAATCAGATCTGTTTTCAACTTCCTGCATCCAACCAACCGACCATCCAACCAACCAACCACAACAATGTGCTTCTGAAGCCTGGTTTCCAGTAGTGAAATGGTTGATGATTCGATTCATACCACTCTAAATGACCCGAGTGAACATCATTTGTAATAATGAAATCATTAGTTAAAACAAACTGACAGGACCACGAGAACATGAAGGAGGAGACCTCGCCCACTTGGCAGACAGGAAATGGAGGAAATGACAGGGAAATCCAACTGGCGAACCAAGGGGAAACGACGCTCAAACCAGTCGGAATGGTTGGGTACCCAAAACGCACTTAATATTCCAGAGTCATCTTGAGCCTCTTGACAAATAGGTCATGATTCCAGAGATGAATGCCCAAGGCACATGATCTGAACTAAAAGAGATCGGCAGATGGACGGATCAATGAAGAAAAAAATACCACTATTTCAGTTCCAGGGTATATGAGTGACAGCCATTAGCAAGATGATTCGAACCCAGTTTATGACGATCCTGGCGGGCTGTGTTCCTCATAATTGCATATTTGGTGCTCATATCGTTTTATAGAGCAGGCAGATACAACATGTACATTACAGTACATGCAGTGAAGTATTTTAGAGAGCCCTTCCGAGCCACGGCTTGGATGGTTCATAATCATCATCAGTGGCTTTGATGATGGTTGTTGAAGCAATGCACACTTACACTTGCCAAGTGGTGGTACGGGGTACTGCATCCACAATAGTCCATAATACTGAAGTAGTGATAGCAGAAGTGGCGGTATTGGTGGTTGGTTCGGATACGTGCATGGAAGAGCTTCTAGTGGAATGGTAGTCCGTAGATTAAGGTTCTCCCTCGTCTTCACTCTCTCGTGTGCGTACTTACTTGGGATCGGAGCATAAATGAAGTATGATCGTTAAAAGTGAAGGCCTGGCTTTATCTGCGACACACAAAACCATGGATGATGGTCGTCGTGGTGATGGTGATGGTCGTCGTAGTGGTGGTGGAAGTAGAAGTAATAGCGTCGGTGGCGGTAGCAATGGATGGAAGCTTGAACGATGATGGCAGAAGCTTGTTCAAGCTCCCGAGTGGCTATAATTTCAGGGAATTAATCAAAAATTTCAAAATCAATTCATCATACACGTAGCGAAAGATAGAGACACTATCTTTTCCCTCTCTCCCGCAGTATGGAGTATACACGTATGCTATCCCTGTGGATGGTGGAGTTCCAATCTCAAAGCGGTCCAATGGTGCTCCTTTACCTAATCCAAGCCCTTGGATGGAAGCAGCGACCCTAGTGCTTGTTTACCATGTGGTCGGTTTGAGATTACACGATGCCATCAGCGTAATAAATGACTTTTTCACCCAAGTGCCCGGCGTATCGACTTCCAAGAAGGCATTTTAACGGTCATTCATTGGCACAGGGATTTAACCATCATTTTTTTACATTCTACCAGAAAAAACCCACTTTCCTAGCGCAATGAGAATGTCGTTTTACTAAGGTGTCTTAAAGATAGGCCCATGTTGAAACTAGAGCCTGTGTGGCTGTTCCTGTATGTAGGTATGTACCTATGTAGATCTACCGTCTCTCGCCTCTGGTTTATGCGGTTACCTGCTTAGGCCATTCTTTCGGTCGGGATAATAGTTTTCTGATTATAGATATGCCAAGTCTCGTTTACATGAATTATAACAGGAAGCCAAGGCTCGTTAATAGATTTATTTCACAGAGTAAAGTGTACTCATAAATAATCTCGACTGCACGCTAGTAAACGAAACGCGAAGCTATATATTCTCAAGCTGTTTTTTTTTCCTTATTCGCCTCGTTGTAGAAATCCAGAGCAACCCCCCAAACACAACCATCCATTCACTTTAGACAGAGTTGGCACATCAGTTGACGCTCCTGTTGTTGTTGTTGTTGCTGCTGCTGCTGTGTACTGCTGTTGTCGTCTCGTTGTGGCTCAGTGGCAGCTTTGCCACTTTCATGGCCTGGATGCCATTTTTCAGGGGGCGTGAAAGTCTCCGATCCAGCCTCCGCCAAAGTCTCTGTGGTGGAATGGTTCAAAAGCACAGGAAAAGGGAAATATTAAAGGGGAACCAGGTTTTCGCACAGAGCGTGGTTCTGAAGTGAGATTTGATGGACACATATGAACATGATTGTGTTCTCAATGTTCCGGAATGTGAATAATTTCAAGTGCTTCAAGGCTGCTCGACTATCAAATACAGTGCTTCTTTTCACAGAAGATAAAACTTTAATGAACTTAAGCCAGGGTGGTGGCAGTACTTCTCATTCAATATTGACTTTTCCTCCATCCACTCATCCGGTTAAGGTGAACGACACAATACTGCGAAATTAACCTCCCGCTTGGTCAGTCTCCCTTGGTTTCCACTGAGAACCTTGAAACCACATTTATTTCGGAGCGTTTCTACGTTTCTACAACTACTCCTTTTTTTTCAACGAAAGGGAGTGGTGGATTGTAAAATTAGCGAGACTTGACTGGTCAGAAAAGTGTCTCAAGATGCAAGCATGTCTAGTGATTAGTGATTTCCTCGAAAAACTCACTTCATTTGGGAATGTAAAAGCAAAAAGTTTTATCTTTTCGGTGACCCCCCCCCCCCTGCGTTTGTGGTTTCCACTTTGATGGCAAGGTCTTAATTTCGAAATGGCATAATCAAGTTAAGCCAACAAATCATATTTCAATTTCCACGGAAGAAGCTCTCCTCCCATATTTAACGGCTCTCCAAGCGAAGCTACCACGCTCAAACCCTCCCCAGGAAAGTGCACACATGAATCGCACACCCAACCAGACGGTAAAAGTCAAGTAGCTACCATTTGTCTACTTGTGCTAGCCTTCTGACACTCATTTCGGTGTGTGGTAATTTCCATGATTGTGACTAAGTATTCGACGGCGAGAAAAATTGTCAATGAACATTTACTCAAAAGATGATAATCTAGGTTGCGAGATTATTAATTGATGTTCTTCCGTTGAATAATGCGGACATCTTGCTCACTCCGGGATTGGCTCTTTTTTCTGGTTTCTTTCATAAGCAACGTAATGACACGCCCGGAAAATCCCGAAGAAAACGACTAGCAGCACCGCCAGGCCTATAAAAAAAAAGAAAAGTACTTTATAATCATCAGAGGTTCTGTTAAGGTTATGCGAGAAGGAGCTGTCACCAATTAAGGACGGGAATGTCACGGTGAGGAGCGGATGGACTCTGGTTTCTCCTTCAAATGGTCTTCGGTAACTTCGATCTGAAATATCTGTCAAGTCAATACGCAAATCGTATGTTTACTATAAGGCCTTAAATCCATTTCAATAGTACATCAAATATAAACCAGAGCTTGCGCGAGAAAAGCGGGGATTAAACTGTATTGTGTTCAAGGAAGGTAGGAAATGCGATCTGGAACTGTACATTTTGTAGAGGTTTCATGAGCCCTAAGGTTTGAGGGTCATTTACAGTTACCATAGAGGCTCAAAGTGAGTTTTGAGAGCACCTTCAAGGCCTGGGTAAGGACAGTTCCACTTCGTTCGAACATTGATGTCAACGTTTCTTCTTTGCTTCGGAGAGTTGTTCATCATATAATTCTTGGAACAACCCAAGTTTGTCGACTCTAATTCGTCGTAGAGTTCAAGCGATAAAAATTTGAGGATGATAACCTCTCCTTTCATTAGCACTAGGGCTCACATTCCTTGTAGTGGTTAAACAAGTACCAGGGAGAAATAAAATTCAAATTCAAAATAATCGAAGAGGAAACATTTTACTCGACAAAATCATAAGCTTTATTTCCTTGAAAACTGCAATTGATCGATAAGGGTTTCGTTTTAGAGCTGTGCATCGGGCCCGACTCTAATCGGATTAACCAACAAATTTCGGATTCGGATTCGGTCGCATTGAACATTTCGTTCGGATTCGGATTGGGAAATGGAAAAAGTCGGATTGGGCTCGGATCCGATCCAATTCAAAATTGCAAGATAAACTACATGCATGATATTTTTTTTGAGAACGGTTCCTTTCACAACTCTCAAAATGTGAGGGAAATCAAGGTAACATCAAAGTGACAATCTCTGAATGGAACTACTATCATAAAAGTAATAGTAACAGTTTTGTAACAATCACACACAAATAAAGAAACCCAATATTTCTGAAGCTAACAAAAAAGGATCGAAATATTGGAGGTCTCTACAGTCAAGATTAGGAAAAAGGAAATTAGAATACCTCAGCATATTAAGCCCGATAATAAACAACTTTTGCATCATTCTGATAATGAATAATAATCAATAGTACTACAATTGAAACACGACCCAAAGACAAGATATGTTATTTTTCATTGTTACAAAAAATGGCATCATTGAAACATGAAGGTTATATTTTGAACAAGGTAACTATACTCAATCTCATCATTTAAAAATGTTTAAACAGGAAAAAGACAAATATTGTTAAAATTGAATGAGTTTTTTTAAAGTCAATTCGGTGAAAATCAGATTTGGATCAGATGAAGCAGAATATTTCAGATTTTAGTCGGATAAAACAAAAAAATCTCGGATTCAGATTCTGATCGAGGGAAAAAATCGGATTCGGATTCGGTCGAATTGGAAAAACAGTCTCGGCTTCGGATTACAAAAAAATCTCTTCGGATCTGATTCGGAGACCCTGGGAAATCCTATGCACAGATCTAGAACTTCATATTAATGGTCAAAATATCATTTGATTAAATCAGAAATTATTTAACGCCTTTAAAGAAAAAAACATTTACTGACTAATGAAAGCTCGCTAGGTTGGCATACCGGACCATTGAAACACTTTTTTCCCCCATCCTCTCCTGTGCAATACGTAAAAACATGATTATCATCATTTTCCTCTACCCAATTGTTTAAGTACTGTCTATGACAACCCTCTTCACTTTTTTCACGTACAGTGAACCAATTCTAGTCATCTTACTATGATATCGCATCCTAGTCAGCTATTCCATCATTCTGACCATTTGATTACTCTATTATTTTATTGTGTCTCTGTACAAGAAATATTTATGCATACACTTTCATACATCTAACGAAATGACATGACAAAGAGTCACAATAAAGCTTATTATTATAATACATTGTTTAAATTATTGATGTTCTAAGTGGTCCCTTCTGTCAAAACCACCATTTTTATCTATAATTTAATATTACTTGATTTCCAAATCTGGTTACAAGTTATGGTTGTCCAATTCCATGACTTCTCCTAAAAGTCTAATTTTGGAGCGGTGAAAATGTGCCTATCGAGTGAGTAAATGTTGAATGGGCGAGCGAGATTCATTGTCATCTAAACAAGTAGCACCTAGTTTCAACCAGAGGACTTATTGATACAATCGGAAAAGATGGCTAATAGGGTTTGTAATAGTGTGGAGTCAAATTTTAAATTTATTTTTTATGAACACCAAAGCAACTCGCCGGTAAAAATGACGATGTTCCCCTTTGCCAAGTTGAAGAAATACCCTCATGTGCCCGAGCATTTTTGTTTTTGACGAGGTGAAGCCTTCTTATTCCATGGTGCATTGTTTTGAGTAGTGTGCATAATTTCAAGTCAGTGATACATTGAATAGAGTTTGGGGAAATTGGCGTTTGCAATAGCTTTTAAGAGCTAAACGAAAGTTTGGAGCTCCTTCAAAGACAAATTACGCATCCTCAACAGCATAGAAGTCTATGATTTATTGACAAACTCTGAAATCGAAGTTAAGAAAAGGAACCCATGCTTATTTTGAAGTCAGTGATAATAGAGCGGGTGAAAACATTTCAATTGAGTACTTTTTACTGAAATTTTAAAGTATTTTTGGGCTTGCTTCTTTTTTTTAATATCTTGTCAAACGAGATGTACTTTTCTGTGCACAATGTTACCAGTTGGCTCTTATTCTCAGGCGGCCAAAATGTTCAAAAGTGACTCTCATTGGCTACAATGGAGATTGAGGAAACCTTTGTTTTAGAATTATGCCCAAAATCATTCCCCATCTCAAACAGCGTAAGAGCTTGCTTGAACCAAAGAAATATCAGAGTGTCATTTCTATGCCAAGAGCTTTTATCTCAACTGATGTTGAGGGCTTGTTTTGCCAACTCAAACCACAGATCATACTACGTACTGTACGTGTTGTTCCAGCAAGCTTTTTCGGAGTTTCGCAAAAGAAGCTGGAAGTAATTGCCATTTACATGGTGCACTCCATGCCATCAGTATCATTTACTACTGTTGTGGTCAGCCATCAGCGATACAATCCCAGGAAGCAGGCAACATTTTCGCTTCGGGATAAAATATCTTTCAAATATTTAAAACTTTTTCCATCAAATGTAATCTAATCATTTGGTGGGTTTAGCGCCATGTTTTTATTCGCCCAACTGATGTATAAAAAAAGTCTTTGTCATGTCTCTTTTAAAGCCGAACCCATACAAATATGCCCTCCTTTGTCCAACCACGATCTCGGTTTCATCTCAAAGCAACAGCACGAATATATAGCATACTGATTAAGATCATCGTCAAGTCCATACACATTCTTTTTTTAAGGTTACCTGAGGGTTTTCGATTCAAACGATAAGCACAAAGGTTATAATGCTCAACAGTTCCAAAGTCAAAGCTTACCGTTCAAAAAGTGGTAGAATTCCTTCAACACCAGGCGAGATTCTGGAAGGAGGAAAAGTAAAATAATTGACAAGTACTAGAGCTTTATTTGTGCTGAAAGAAGGGTTTCCAAAGTATAAAACGGTTTAGTTCTT
>NC_081440.1:5405330-5424712 GCF_007210705.1 Tigriopus californicus | reverse complement strand
TATGTTTTGGTGTAATTCAACTCGACCATGGAAAATTGAGCTTTGATGTTGACAGAGCACATTAATTAGTAAAGTGCAATCTGGAATTTAGCTCGCTATGAAATTGCAATTTTCACACAACTCATACGGTCTTCTACGGCTGCTTTCGATGCATATCAATTCGTACTTATGTGAATAAAGCGTAAAATGAGAAGAACGTTGTAGGCCTTCGTACTCTGGTTTATTTCAAACGCCAACAACAGACGAATCGTCAGAAAAGTGAAGAGCCTAACAGAGATGGGAACAGATTCCATTCACGTGCTCTAACATGACTCCACTGACCTTGCACTTCCATCCTTGGTCAAAATGGCTGAAGATCTATTTTCATTTGCAAGTGACCTATTGGTTAAGTACAATGCTCGATTGCTCATCTTTGTCCTGATCGAGTGAAGAATAGAGAATATTGGCCTCCACTCAAGAAAGTCTTGCTTTAAGCATCAACGTTGAAAAGCCCTATGTTTTTGTTCAAGGGCCAACCTTGCAAAGCTGCTGAGTGTCAAACAGAACAGGGGACAAGATTTTCTGGTCGAAATGATAAAGGTCTTGCTTTCAAAAATAGCGTGCCCGTGTCAGACCAAAGGATCGCAGTTCATGGTCGACAAAGTAAAGGCCATTGGGTTAACGACCATTTTCAAGGCGAAGGTTGACCGAGATAGAATGGGCAAAGGGTGAAGGTCGCCAGGTGAAAGATCTGTTACAAGCTTGAGTGCGGCTCGATCCAAGGCGTAGTTTCTGAAGGTGTACAACGAATATTGATGAGGATTTGTAATTAGATCACGTCTTAAGGGCCGTGTACAGTAGTCGAAATACCCTGATCAGAACCATACTTGTGAATATATTCGATTAACTAACTCCGTCTTAAGGATTGATATCGTAAGCCAAAAACAGACATCGAGTGCTCATACAAGGCTAAGTTAAGGATTCGGCTTTTTGTTTTTATTTATCGCCTTGTAAGCAACCAAGTACGTAGTCGTACCAAATGCACTTTCAAAACAGTGTGACATGAAAATTTCATCGCAATTGTTAATTTGTATCAATCTTTTTAGTTCAATAACCATTAAGCGCCTCCATTCAACTCGGTGACTTTCTTGACTCTCCTTGGCATCTTTAACCATTAGCTCATCCTTTTTTCAAAGCATTGGCCTTTGCTTTATATGTACACAAAGTCATACGAGTAATATGAATGGGCCCGAAACTTTCCTGTCCCACTGTAGGTTGATAATTGATGATGGATCAACACTTGAAGTATACTGTAGATATCAAATGAGAACTTACCTGCAATTTTGATGTTCTGAGGGAGAAGAGGAAACTTCCCGAGGTAAACGTAGCCTTTGATATCATACCAAGCAATCGATGCATAGTAGATGTTCTCCGGATCCGGATCTAGTAAGACGTAGGCACGGATAACAGTAGATTGCAAGCTCGGATAGAATCCGACTATGGTCATCCGAAAGAAGTGTTCTCCAAAAACATTTTTGAACCGTGTTCCCAGCTGAAAATAGAGCCCCATCAATTTGAGTGGTTTCCGGTCTTTGTTGGGATCGATAACTAATATGAGCACGGCCCATTGATGACTTGATTCTTAATTCTAGGGCAAGGCGGGAATGATTCTCATGACTTTTTTCCCACCGTCAGATTGAAAAGTGTCTGAGAGTACAATAGTGTTGTTGTTTCAAACTGGCAAATTTTGAGGTCTAAGGAAGCTCAAGGCCGAGTGAAAAATTTATAATATTTTAGAAAGCCAAAAATATATATTCCTAGGCTTTAAGTTTAGACCAGAAATGCTTCGAAAAGTTTCTTGTATATGTTTGTTCATTATTAATCGACAAAGCTTTGAAATGCCTGATCATGGGAAAGGATTATTTTTCAGTAGATTTGTTCAAGGGCGCAAATGAAAAGGAACTTATTGAAGTCGGATAAAGTGTTACTTAACGTTTTTCAAATGGGAATTATCTTCTTAGCACCGTTAGGGCACTCACTCACATTGAGTGCAGTAGAATATGCAGTCTGATGTCACCACAAGGTGTTTTTCTAATGTGTGTATGTATGGGGGGGGGTCACTAGCTCGTATTTCATATGCAAACGTGTTTCACTAGGAAAATTGAGTGAATGAGAGAACTCCTATTCGGAGAGACTACATAATTTGGGATTGTGCATTATTTAGAGATGGTACGAAAGGTATCTGATACCGTACGTCTTCAAAAGCATCCATGAGCTTTGTCCCAACCCAGGATTTAGGGTCAATTCTAGTGACCGTAGAGACTTAATGTGCGTTTTGAGACGCCCTTAAGTATGCATTCCCTCAAATATTCATAGGGAGTATGTAGGTGTTGATCAAGAAGCAAAACTTAATAAACTCAAAAAATGAAAATAATCATCCGTACAAATCTGAGCCCCTGAAACACAAATACAAACTAAAGTTGGAAAAAGCGAAACGACTTTTTATTCGATTGTAGAAAATCGTTCTACGTGTTTGAAAATTCCCTTGTTATTATGAGTCATTCAAAACGTCCGAAAAAGTAGTTATCGTTATTTCAAAGTCACTTTATGTTGAAGAAAAGATTTTTTTTTTTGGGGGGGGGGAAATGGATTGAAACGTTTTCAAACGGTTAATTTATATTTGGCAGTGAAAAACGTGCCGAGTTTTGTGGACGCATATTACACATTTTCGGAATTGAGTGAACAAGAAATCAATTAGTTGACAGA
Organism: Tigriopus californicus; assembly: GCF_007210705.1. Lineage (NCBI taxonomy): Eukaryota > Metazoa > Arthropoda > Copepoda > Harpacticoida > Harpacticidae > Tigriopus > Tigriopus californicus. The sequence goes on along the minus strand of NC_081440.1, from coordinate 5,421,967 downwards.
AAAATTCTCTATCCCTTTCTAACTTAATCAGTTTAGGATAGAATTTTTTATATGGTAGATAAAAAACACGTTCATGTGCTTTTAGGAAATGAATGGGAACAAAATCAGTAAGTGACTTCCATATTAACGCTAACCTTGTTCTCATGATAGCTCTTTAAATTTCATGTAGGGAAATATCGGAAGCGGCAGTTGGAATGCTCTCAAATGGTGTTTGATTGTACTCTGAATCCGAATACTGTGAAAAAAAATGTGTTTTATGGTACTACGTAGGATGTCATAGGAAGCATCTTTCATGACGAGTGTATGTTGTATAGTTTGTAATAAGATTTAGACACAAGCAGACTTTGTGGGGCTAATCATAATACCTATCTAAGCAAGAGCTCGATATGTGTACATGAACTTGAATTGAAATTGGAATTAACCCTAGGTTTGATTGAGAATGAGTGAATATAGGCTATACATAAATCGAAAGAAGCGTTTTTAAATGACTAACAACATCACAAAGTATGAGAAAGTGATTGGAAAATACCAAACAGTAGTTGAAGTATAATGGAAAGCTATTATCCCTTTGTCATCCACTGGGATTGCAGCCTGTTAACGTCTATTTTTTTTAGATAATTGAATAAATGGGCCCAAGTGTAAATTATGACCGGGAAGGTGCCTGATTTTATGCAACTCGATCCCTTCAACACAGAGTCTAAGAACAAATCCGCAATTTGTTGTGCTATGATTTTGCATTACCATTTGATGCATTTGATCCGACATATTTAGAAACGTTTGCGACTCCCTCAAATCCATGCCCGCCACAAAAGGTTGATCGTAGAGTTGGACAGTAACGTCGAAAACCGTATTTTTCTCAACCAACTGTTGATAAACTGCAACCAAAGAAGAAGGCCGTTTATAGTAGCTACAGCATACGGGGGAAACGTACATACAATATTGAACATCTACCAAATCTCGGTTTGGTGACTAGTTCTGACTTTAATCAAGAATGAGCCACTCCCACCCTGGATATTAAAAAGGCAAAGAGCGTGGTTCATTCACAATGGGAATGAAATAATGCATGTACGTGTATTCATTCCCATCCTATTAGCATGCTGCGTGGGTAAAGGTGGTACATATTGTTCCAATTGTGATCCACAGTGCTTAATCTTTCATTTGTCGAATCCTACACGGATGATATGGTCACGTTGTTTAAATCCCTCGCCGTTGCTCTATTCAAGACTCTTCCTCCCTCCTCTCCTTTTCATTTCTCCTCGGCAAGACTCAACAAGTGAGCCCGACCAGTTCCACCCGGTTCCCTGTTTTACTCCTCACTCTTGGCCTCTTGTGGAACGTTCCCAGAGAGGTTCAGTCTCACTCCGGTGCTTCATAGATGAGGAACTCTAATTGGGAATGAAAGGTCCGACCTACATGAGTCCGAAGTATTGTTATGAACTATCCAACCTGACCATGTCGAATAAAAAGGAAAAAGAAATGAGCTCCTTTTTGAGAGGCCACCAAGGCTCGGTGTCCAACCCGGTGATCAATGGCGCTCCACAGTCCCCTGAAGAAGAAGCCGAATTAATGGACCTGTTCCACAAATTCTGTTCATCGTCGACCATCCATGGAACTTACTTCTGGACAGAGTCCAAAAGCCGATTGGCCAAGATTGCTTGGGGCATTATTGTGCTTATGGGAGTACTCTTCGCCATTTTCATCATCAACAGTAGTTTCAAAGGCTGGAAAGATAATCCTGTGGTGACATCGGTAATGCAGAAGTCCATCGAGGAAATCCCATTTCCGGCTATCACCATTTGTCCAATGGATGACACCAGGTACGTGAAGGTTCTTTTTGGTTGGTATTGATGTTGAAGACAACGGAAAAATGTCCATCATTGGAAGTAGTGGTGGGGAGAGTCCGGAATCGAGTCCGAATCCACTCTAGTCTTCAACTCATTTTTTTTACAAAGGACTCGAGGTCGGACTCGTCAAAAAAGACATTGATTTTTTTAGAATTTTGCAAGACAATTTTGCTTGACCTGACTTTACTAAAAGACTCGATTCTATTGCCGAACTCGAGTTCGGACTCGGTGAGTCCGGCATAAAGAAAATCTTGGTGTCTTTAAAAGCTGAGGTTGACAGTTTTCCTTATTTGTATTGGCTTGTGATTAGTAACCTGGAAGAGAGGCCCAAGGGGATACCATTTATTCAGACAAAGGACCTTTAGTAAACATGTCTTTTGGACGATGGGTACCAAATGTGTTACTTATTTTGCATCCATTTCCCCGCCCTTGAACAACAGATTCAAGTTTCCATTGAGCGTTCCTTCTTTTTCCGCCCGAGAGTCCCTTTAGCCTTAGGATGGAGCATTGAATTTTCTGTTCAATGTTCCATCTAACATAGACAGCATTTCTGGGCCATCTTTTCTGCTTTGTGTTTGCTTGAAAGCAAATATCAGGTCCAAAAAAACAGCAGATATTGGGTAGGCAAAGAATTCCATGTTAGGTCAATATTATATGCTTTTGAGGAATGCCCATATTCATCCTAATCAAAAGTTTCCGAGGTATATTTTTGTTTCTCAATCATAGAGGACTAGACTGAATGCATGGTTAAAGAACGGGAAAGTGGGAAATTCGTTCCACAATGCATTCCGAAATGTCTTCTAAAATTGAGGTGTGTTATCTTGGTAATTAAATTGCATGACTAATCTTTCTTGATGCCAATTAGCCGAGACATGGTCCAAACAAATTTGAGTCTTGTTCAAATTTTGAGTCTAACCACCGTTTTGATGCATGAGAGCCGAACACGAAAAGCTCAAGCTTGACATGGCTTTATTTGGCGATAATCCTCGTTAACGATGAATCTTAAGTGTCGTTTTCTCCACTTTAGGTTTGGATATGTGGAACGAATGGCCAATCAAGCTGGTCACAAGAACTTCAATCTGAAGAAAATGATCGCTCATCTCCTCCGCCTTATTCATACTGATCGACCATTACCTCAAGAAAATGATTGCCTTCTTAAATACTGCATTGATATTATGACTGACGAGGACACGGAGTCTTCAGATGAAATGGAAAACTGCGTGGAGACCTGTCCAGCCAGGACTGAGTTCATTGACTTCTTCAAACAAATCAACACGACCCTGAGTTCAGACTACGAAGAATTCATTCTGAATTCCACCGAAAACGAAATAGAAAAATCCATCAGGGACGTGGCGAAATTCGGACATAATGGTCGTTCCAAACGATCTCTAGGGGGGCAATGCCTTGTGGAAATGAGGACCAACTGCAGCCGATATGTCAAAGATTTTCGATTCTTGAGGGACCTCAAGAAACTCTTGCAATCAGATGAGGCGAGAGTCCATAATCAGTTTGCCACGGCACGCCCTGGAACGATCCTGAAAATGATCCACTCTTTGGTTGATGCTGATCCTGAAGCACAGAAGGTTCTCTTTGACACTTATTTGGATCCGATAAAGTATCCAACCATCTATAGCTGTTCCAAGGGCGATATGCCCGTACCGGATTTGGTCACCCTGATATCAAGTTGGGGTTGGCGCGACGGCCGAGTCAAGGATCAGTGTGACTTGGCCAATGTCAAGTTTGGCGAAGAACTCATTGACATCATGCGAACTTCGTTACATCCACCTCATGCGATTGATGAAGAAGGAAAAGTGGTCCCAAATGCGGCTTTCCCGTACTGTTGGTATGACAACAAACGACAAGAAGGAGCCAAATTGGACCAATACCCCGAGGGCCGATTTTGCAACGCCTTTCAAACCGTCTTCAACGATCATGGGCTTTGTTACACCTACAACAATTTCAAACTAGGCATGGAAAACATTAGCAAGGATTCCCTGCATAACTCGGAGGTCTTCAAAATGAGGTCGGTGGCAGGGTGTGGCAAAGATCGAGGTCTACAGTTGGTGGTAGACAATCATCGCTTAACCAGTTTGCTTCCTCCGTCGAAAGAAAGCCGAGGGTTCAAGGTGTTCATTACCCTTCCTGGTGTGGTGTCCTCTAAAGTTCCATTCATTGTAGATACCTCTTTTTACGGCGAACACTCATTCTACCTCCATGGAATACATCACATTCGAACCTCGGAGGCTTTTCAAAACTGGAACGAAGACAACAAGATCTGCCACTTTCCGGAGGATTTCAATCTCAGCTACTTTTCTCACTACTCCCAGGACAACTGTCTTCTGGAATGTCGCATTAAAAAGCTCTCGCTTAAATGCGAATGCTCTCCGTGGTACATCAAACAAAGTGACTTGCCTATTTGTGGAACCACGGGTAATCGCTGTTTTGAAAAGAGCCTCAAAGAATATTCCGAGGATTTGAAGGATCGAAAAGAGTGCGGATGTTTAAATGATTGCGAAGGGGTCCATTTGTTTGCCACCATGTTCCGAGAATCGTACGACATGCACAAAGAGACCTCTCCTGACAAATGGTATAATGCCAAGACTCACGCTGGTCTTTTGGCAGACTATCTATTGGACCCTCAACATATTTTCATCGATGAATTGAGCAAGAATATGCTAATGTTGGCCCATAATGTGACAGAGTTCCACCAATTTGCAGAGGAGCGGTTCCATGAAGATATTGCCGTTCTGAACTTCTTTTTTGATACCCCCATCATCACACAAATCAAATTAGAGCTTCGAACAAGTGTTTTTGATATGATTTCCGCTGTGGGTGGAACGTTGGGTCTTTTTACGGGGATCTCTGTCATCACATTCGTGGAGATTCTTTATTGGATCTGTTGCTTTGTCATGGAGGCTTTCAAGCGAAGTGGAACCGCAACGTTTTCATGCGTTAAAGGAATTCTAAGTTCGTCTCCATCTAACAAGAACGTGGTTGCGAATGGTGGGCATGACAACGCATATATGTTTGATGAATCATCGACCCGAAACAAAACCATAAACACTATTTGCTAATATTTTGGTTTAGCTTGTTCATACGGAAATAGAATATTTTGTGGTTTCTTTATCTTTTGAACAACTGGAGTTGTACCTTACCTTCAGCAGTTCCATTCCATATTGGAAGATGCCCAAATTGGCCTTGACTTATTGCCCGCAGGATATTCTTCCTGGCCTTCTCATTATCCGAAGCTTCAGAAAAGTGACGTGAGTAGTTGATAAGGGGTATTAAAGTAAGTATTGAATCAAGAGCACAACAGACATAATACTACATATTCATCGGTTGGAAAAGAAAACCCAGCACCTACCATCAGATCCATTAAGGGAAAGGAGGACTCGGGTCAAATGGCCCAAACTCTGAATATCCTGAAGCTTCCACTTCCCTTTGAAGACGTCAGACTCAGGAAATTCCTCTCCCAAAACGGATTTGAGCTGCAACACGAAATAATGATCTGATTCAATGGGGGAAGTCCCAAGACTTGTACAGTTCATATTGGAATTGGATTGAATCCTACTCCATGCTTGAGCTCAAGCTGTAAAGATTTATAGGCCTTTGATGCGCGGCTCCTCATGTCTCCCGTAAAGTTTTGCTCCTTCAATATCAATTTGACAACCAATGCTTCTTCTGTAAAAAGAAAGTTTCCAAAATTAGGATAGACAATATGATGACCTACTAATGTCATGTTATACAACATATATAATACAATACCATTGGGTGCCAACTGAAGGCTCTCTTGCTCCTCAGGGGTCAGAAACTTGGTCTTGAGGAAACTGGGAAATCGAAGACCTTCTTCGATAAGAGTTTTCCAAGGCTCTAAAACGCGAAAAATAGCATAGATAGAAAAAAAAGAAGGTCAAGGTAACTTTCGTATTGTACCACGAATTCGACTAAAAGCCTCGCATCGAACTTCATTCACGGATATCAGAAGCACAAGCCATAACACGACAGTTAGTTTGGTTTTCATTATGGCACTACCCATTGCTAACTAAATAAATGCATTTATCGATCCGGAAATACAAAGCTCTGGAGTTTTGTCGAACACAGGGTTAGGCACAAATTCTGGTCATTGAAGAGCATGTTGATCTTAGAGCTCTATGCGAAGAGATTGATCAGTTCATTGACGAGAGCGCAATCTTTGAAGTGTGATAATTCTTGACCAATACCCTTCAATGGATCATAGTTATTCCCAAGGGAACAATAGCATTGGCTTTGTTGTCGCCATGGTTTCCCCTTTTAAGTTGTTCACGGCTTTGGTTCAACGGTGCCTTGGTCATTGCTCAACTTTATCACGTTTCAATGTATCGACTAAATATCAGTAAGCTCTTTGATAATTAGTTCATATGCTTCTCGGAAATATCGTTTCCAGCTCACATCCTTTCATGGTCTTCTCTTTGATGGCCAGGAAGATAAAAGGACCATCTTCAAGTTTCCATCGACAGTTTTTCAACAAGAGCCTTGTAAAACAAGTGGATTGTCCCTCGAAGTAGGTTATTCTTTTGGATGTCTTGGAAGAAAATGATACTCTGATTCTAGGAGACAAATGTTTTCTCAAAATCTTTTGTTATTCACTGTAGCCATGTCATATAATAGCTTCTTTTCTACGCAATTTATGGCTTGTTACGTCGTATCTTCAGGAGACTTTAAGGTACAACGAAAATGTTCCTTTTTATTTGATGTGGATTTATCAGTCGACACTGGGCATGTAATTTCCTCAAAAACAAAACAGGAAATATAAATTGAAATATTTGAAATCGCTACCTATCTTTCTTTTTAAATGATGTCTGATCCACCATGCACCAACGAGCCTGAATCGGCAAACTCACCTAGCCCTTGCATGTTGGGTTGATTTGGAATTGTATTTAAACCTGTGTTAATGTTTATCTTGAAAGGTGGTAACACATCATTGCTTATGTACTCCCCTGGAAAGTAGAGGGTAACAAATTGGACACTGAAACGGCTCGAGAAAAAAGATAAACTGGTTTTTCGACAGCTTGAATGTAATCGCAAAACGCACAGTAAGCATCCATGGTCACTGCATCTTACCCTAAAACCTGGATTGGGGCGTAACTATATAGATGCTTTTGAAAACCTACAGTTTCATATACTGTAAAAGCCATTTATTCTTTGTAATTACTATGTTCGTCACGCTTTTGTCCTTTTTCATGAAGCTAGTCAAAAGAGAGGTAGTTAGTTGCTTGCTGCCAGTCATAATTTAGAACAAATTCTGTGATAATGGTCAATCTATTATGATATGTTAACCACAATTGTGTCAGTGAGTCATTTGTGCCAACATCCTCTAGTCCAAATCCTTAACTATTGTGGTTTGCCTTTAATATAAAAAAAACTCGTATGAATTGATTTGCTTTGGCTTTTCCGCGCGTCACGGCCTAGATAGGTTGCAAATAGGTTTTGTACTATCTTGGAAAACAGTACCATCCAAATTTTCCGAATCATCCTTTGCTTGCAAGATTCTACTTATTATGTACTGCTTATTGTTCTCTACCAATACGATACGCCCTTTGGTGGATTATTAGAGAATAGCTAAAGAAAGAGATCACGAATACTGTGTTAATGTTGACAATGTCAGGGTGTTAATCCTGTAGCAGGATTTAAGTCAAACTTGGACTAGTTTTTGACCAATTCCTGATCTACGTTACATTCAAGGCTAACCAGATCCGTCAACTTTAATTCGTTGGTACGTCACCGCTAAAAGTAAACACCGGTCACGTGACTTCGAAACAGAAATGTGGAACATCGTCTCTGAGTCTTCTGTTATGGTTGTCGCTTGAAATGGTCATTATTCAGTAACTAGCTACTTTTGAGGCAAAGTGTGACGACGAGAAACAACAGGGAAGCTAGCCAAAATACAGTTTACTAATTATTGTTCAAGTTAAGTGGCACTTTGAATTTGCAAAGAGCAAAGTATCATCTTACAATGACATCGGAATGGCAAACATTGGCCCTTACAATTTTACCTTCATTCCATTTTTCAAAAGAATATGCCTATAAGGTGTAAAATTGTAAACAAAGTTCATCATTTTTTTCCTGCCAGATATATTTGTGGAGCAGTATTGCTAGATCATATAATTTGACGTCATACAAATCGTGTTTGGATGTAAATGGGATGTACAACAATAAATACTTTTTCCTTTTGAAATCCTATTAACATAATAGTTCGAAAGTTTCTAAAAGTAATAAATATTTCTGTGATGACATATGTTATTGCTTTGAATATTGATGGCTAAATTGTTGATTCAAAGCCTAGAATATTTATAAAAAAATTAAGCAATGAAGGAGCTCGAGAAAGAAGAGATGTGGACTTCATTGATCGAACTAGGCTGGATTCTTGAGGGCTTGAAGGTGCTCTCAAAACGCACATTAAGCCTCTACGGTCACTAGAATTGACCCTAAAACCTGGGTTGGGACAAAGCTCATGGATACTTTTGAAGACGTACAATATCAGATACCTTTCGTACCTTCTCTGAACACTACAGTCCCAACTCTTTTAGTTTCTTCCAATAGGAGAGCTCTCCCAATCCTGCCATGTTCCTAGTGAAACATCTTTGGACTTGCCATGTTCTTGTCTTGAGTTATATAAAAAGGGGGGAGAACATGTGTAAAGTTCTTATTCTGAAGTGATTTTAGGCAAGTATTGACAAAATATTTGAAAATCCATAATCTTTCCATCAAGATCCTCTGTTTTATGTTATTTTAGAGTTACATTTAACAAAGTAAGCCATTTCATCGAAATATAGCCGAATTATGCTAAACCTTTATTAAACCAGAAACCCTATGTTCCTATTCCTTGTTATTATTACATTCAAAATCTCCCTTTTCTTTGTCTTGCTGTAATTCGTGATATTTCAGAAAGCAACATCCCCAAAACAAAATCCAGTCAAGTTAGAATCATCTTTGCAACAGAGCACTTGGATGACTGATCCTCTGACTGGTCACCGGACAACTCTACCCTGGAGAACTCGATTCAACAGACAACTCAACCCAGCTGAGACCTCGAACCAGGACAACCCGACCCAGGACATCTCGACCCAGGACAACTCGATCCTACAGACAACTCTGCATAGCGGACAACTCGACACAGCACAACTCAACCGAGCGGACCACTTGACCCAACTGACAACTCGACCGTGGGGACAACGGTATGTACACACTCCTCCATGAAATTCACAACAAAAGAATCAAGTTGTGAATATAAAGTTTGCTTGTTTTTCACCCAACATAGTCCATATATCTCGTTTGATGTTCCTTGTTGCCGAATGTCTGGTTTGGAATTGTCACGATTTCTTGTTGGACAGTTTGTTCAGGATAGTGCTTGAAGAGTCACAAAACAGAAATGCTAACGTTTTAACGTCAAATAAATTCTGACATTGTGAATTTGCTTTCTTAATAGTGCATCTATACAAGATATATTTGGACACATGATTTGACAAGCAATTCCAGATATGTTAGACATCTGAAAAGAGGGACTAAAATTTATTTCATTGTATTTTTTGCATCATTTTGACTCACCTCGATATTATAACGCTTTGTTTTCTTTTTATGCCGCTAGATGTCTCATGAAACAAGCAGTCCCTATTCGTGTGTGGGTGCTCCTGCAGTTTCTTGCACTCTCTCCATATCATGTGATTTGAGTTTTTTTTTTGAGATCTTGAAGTGATATGAGGTTGTTCTTGGCATAATTCGTCCTCTTTTTGCTTTCTTTGCGAATTTCTTTATTTGCATGAGAAAAACAGGGTCAAAAACCTGGAGTGAATTAAATGACAAAAGTCAGCTATGAGGACATTCTTACCATAAACAAGAAAAATGAAATATATTAAGCCATGTAGCATTTGAAAATGTTTAATTTACGTACGATTTCTGGGTTATATAGTTTCTTATTTGCCAAAACAAAATAATGATTACAGAAAAGAACACTTTTGAACCCAAGGAACCAGGAGAAACACGTTTGCTTTTGCTAAAATTTTCGCATACAGCCATGCTTTTTGGTTTTTGTGATCAAATTGTTTTATTGCTGGATGCTTTGGGTTTGTAGTGGTGGTCCTATGTCTAAAATTAATGGTCCCATGATTTTTTTGTTTGAAGCCTTTGGATTTTGATCTCTTCAAACCAACTTTTCGTAAACATGATCTTAAATCAAAATCAATTCTTACGACAATGCGCTCAAAGATCCAAAATAAAAATATATCGTAAATAATTCAAAGTCGTATTAAATAATGTATTGTCCTTCGTTGACCAAAAAATGAATATGCCAGTTAAATAAGTTTTGAGTCAAGACTGGAGAAAACACGAGGTGTTAAATTTAGCAAACGACGAAGCACAAAATGAATGAGGCAGATTCATGATAAAAATGAAATAACTAGAGGGTGGAATAATTCGTTTTCTCCGTTAATTGCCTTTTATTATTGTACGCTGAGTTTTACAAGGAATTATTTGAGTTGATGTAAAAAGTTCGAATTGACTCATAAAGAGGATTGTTTTTTATCACTCTGAGCTCAATTCGTTGGAAGAAGAATGCATTCGGTTGCTTCAGTTAAAAATTTCTAATTTTCGCACCCAACGTTGCTCTGCAGTGGTGGCGTCGACCGCGGTAAGGAGAACGATGGCAAATGTGCAACTAAAAGTTATGAGGAGATAAATAGTGGTTGCCCTTATTTGATCTGACTTGATTCAACAAATATGGGCAATGCGGTAGTGGAAATTTCCTTCATCCAATGTTAAGATAAACATTTTATATTACACACTCCCCATGCGCATAACCACAATAGGAATAAATACGGCATACCTAAGGCAGTCCCATGACGACAAAATAACTCTAGAACGCTTGTATTCCATTTTGAGATGTAGTGATGGTTAATTTGAATTTATGTTTTAATCTTATTTGCACAATATGAGATATAAGCCCATGGATTTGACACCTTAAATAACAAGTTAAGTTTGGAGCAAAAATTGCAGAAGTTGGACAATACGGAAGTCCAAAAGAGCTGTGTTTTCAAGCTCTTATCTCGAAAGTAAAATTGATATTGTGCAGCCCTACTTTTGATCGAGATGCTGGGCTCTTTGGATGTAGCCCTTAGAAGTAAAATTACTGTTTGACAAGTAAAAGTTGATAAGCAAGTACTGTCCAAGGAAAAAAGGAGTACCTACTGTAAAGATATGCACCAACCACAGATCAAATAACGACTAGATCTCGCATTGACCCGACCTCAGTGCAGAGCAAAATGGATTTTGTGTCAGCAGATCTGCATGCCAAAAAAGAGAAGGGCAACTGCCTGACCAGTAGTAACGACCTACAATCGCCGGGTCTTCAACGAACGCAGTCAGTGACAAACTCACTCAAAATCAGGCCACGCTTACCAATGAAAATGCATAAGTCACTAGACACCAAAATTTATTTACCAGCTGATGAAGGCCAGTGTTCGCATTTTTCCCCGTGCTATGCGAGGACTAAACATTATATGGTCTGTGGAACCAACACTTAATTGCACTCTCGTCAAAGAATAGTTTGACTGAGGTTTTGGTAAGTTCACATTTTGGCCAACTTGGATCAATCAGATAGGACTTCTTTGAAATCAGTCTAAACAATTGATTAATAGAATGTAGATACCGTCTTCCTCCTTCCACATCTCGCTTATTTTAATGCAGATTATTTAGATTATCACAGTGAGAATATGGAGAAATAGAGGTTTCTTCATACAGTAGAAAGCTTATTAATTTGAAATAGGACGCTCTGAACATATTCATACTTTGCTTGAATTGCTAACTTCAAAATAACATAAATGCAAATGAAGACATTTCATTGAGTTTTGGGACGTTATTTAGGAACAAAAATCTTGGTTAAACTTGACTAAAACTGCTTCTTCCTTTCTACAAATTGAGCGCTAAGCACCTAATATCCATACAGTTTTAAATGCATGCATAAATGCAAAAAAATCCAAAATATAGGAAGACTTTGTTCAAAAAGAGTTGCAAACTAGCAATATGGCTGAAGAGCATTTCGAATCCAGTAATTGCGTGCAATCTTTTTCATTTCAGAATCTTTCAAATTGAGGAAGTAAAATTTAAAAAGTTAGCACAATTTGGCACTGAAGTATGTTTTTGGGTTGATTGAATCAAAGGCAAAATGAATTATGTTTTTTCATCCAATGAGGAATGAGTCGGAAAAAAAGAACAATTAGCCAGCCTATCTTTGACATCTAAAATCTCCAAAGAACTTAAAAACCGTCAAACTACGAGTGCCGTGCCTTGAACGCAATTTCTTTTCCGGAAATTATGTGACCCAGGTCACTAATTTTGCATAAGATTTTAATAGAATAACCCAAAGACAACACAAACGGAGTATAATCCAATAAAAAGGAATCGGCCCAATCGGCCCTCTATTTGCTAGAGGTTGAATGAAAAAGCGCCCTCTGACGTGCTAAACGTAAATCATTTTTCATGCAGCGCAAGGAGGCTATGGTTAAGCTAACATATGCTTTCACTTGTTGAACCATAAGACCTGTGTCATTGATTAAACAATTAAATTGGTTTTTCTTCTTCTTGGATTTATGTACCGGTTCAGACATGTTTAAGTATTAAAACTATACATAGTCGAGGTAATCCTGCCACCTGGCGACCAGAGTTGACCTCAACGTTAGCTGTTTGATATGATTTGGTTTTGGGTGGGCAGATTTTGAATCAAACGGACTTTCTAAGTCCGATTTTGGTACTTTAGTTGAGTGATTACAAAAACGTGGTATTACGTTGGATGGATGGTTTTGATGCACACCTGACAGTTTTGCATGAAGCCCCACCTTTGGCACTTTCAATATAACAAGACCAAGCCAAACCAGCCACAGGCTAAAAGGAACCAAGGGGTCAATAACTTGTTCCATGATTTTGGACAGTTATTTTGTTTAAAGCTGAAGATGGTATATTCATTTTCATATATGTGTACATGTTCAGTTTCATACATGTGTACATGCACAAGAGCCATACAGTAAAGCCCTGTGGGCTTATGAAAACGGCTTTGTTCACCTGGTTCCTAAGACAATGGTTTTTAGATATGTTTGCTCATGTAGCAGTGGTCAATGATTTTTGATAAGCTATAAACTATTGTAAGTTTGTGAAGTGAGTGAAACTTCATTCAAGTTAATTCACAAAGAAAGTGGGTCATGCTTGTCACATTTTACAAAAATCTCAGAGAAATTCCAGCTTGGCCTGTTTCACTCATTTAAATCTTTTTACTTCTCTTTGCACTCAATCCTACTGCCCTGTATTTAAAGAGTGCTACAGTGAGGTCAGGGCACCATTGCAATTAATTTTGAACTTTCAATTCTGTTCCAAAAAATGAAGTTTACATGGATCCCAGATCCAAACCAAACACATTTTTGTAAATTTTGTGCTTTAAGAGTTAGTTCAACGGCTTAAGTCACTCTTCAGGCATCCCTATCTGCAATCACAGCAACACCAGAATAAAAGATGGATTTTTAAATAGAATTATAGAAAGTGGCTCAACAACTGGCATTTGAAACATTAGAAGTACGTTAAAGGGTGCCTGAAAGGTAGCTGAAGCTGTATATGACACATAGAATCAGAGAATATTATGTAAATGGGTTTGGTTTGGATTTGGGGCCCAGGCAATCTTTTTGTTTCTTTTGGAATCTTTTGGAAAGGAATAAAGTTAAATTGCAATGGTGCACTGATCTCACTTTTGTATTCTTCTATATACAGAGCCCTACTCAATCCACTCCTATCTAATCAAAAACGAGACGCATGTAAGGCAAGGGTAAAAAAGTCAACATTGATGAAGAAGTTGGACAACTTTTGTAGATGAAAAAAAAATCCTTTTAATGAAAATACAACTATTTTGATGACGCTGAAATAAATGTCTGGAAAACGAGGAGAAATGTCCGTTCTGACGGTTATGAGCTTCAAAATCTGCCCACCAAAATACAAATCATAACAGCTGGCGTTGAGGTCAATTCTGATCGCCAGGTGGCAGGATTACATATAACATTATTTGAAAGGATGCGTGAGTTTTCAAAACTAAGTTTCGTACATTTCTGCCAATTTAATGCGAAAGTCGGCGTTACTTTCATCGGTAAGGTTTCGTTGAATTTGATGTTTCACAGTCCTTAACACAGTCCCACTCAAACTTTGTCGAAGGACCTACTCTAAGTGCAATTCATTCTTTTTTTGAGGTACAACTAAAGTCCTGACTGGCCATGAATGAAAACTACCACACAGACTTAAGCCACCACACTTTTAGGTTGGCAAGAGCTTGGGGAAACGTTCATCCCCGAAAAGCCTGTCAACCCATGGCTTAAGAAATCCTTGATGAGGAGCAATCCTTGGATCAGGACAAGTTTCCATACTCTCTGAAGTTAGCTAAAACATGTTGTTCAAATCCTCAACCGTCGCTCGTCAGTAACTATGAGTTCATCTCTTTTATTTGAATATTGTGAAAGTAAAAATGGATGAATGACAAACTGCCAAGATTAGTTTAGAGAGAGAAGAGGCGCTATCGAGCAATGAAGCGCTACCAGTCAGACGAATTAAATCAATACCAACACTTACAAAAAAGAGTGAAGGCAGCAATTCGAAAACAAAAGACCAGAAGTGAGTCATACCAGAACTCTACAAAAGAGTTCTATCAATAGCTAAGTTTCTAAACTGCCCAACAACCCATAGTTCCACTCACGAATCCCACAGCAGGCCTTAAAGTGATAAGTGATCAGATAATAAACTTCGAAACGCTGTATTGCTCTATTCCCAGGATAATTGTAAACATCCAAACCATTAAAAACGTGATCCAAGGGCTTGACAGTGAATCCTCTTCAGTTCCGGATGGCATTAGTGCCAAGTTCCTAAACGAATGAGTACGGCAGTGACCAGACAACTCGACCTTACGGACAACTCGACCCAGCGGACAATTTGACCCAGCGGACAATTTGACCGAGTGGACAACTAGACCCAGGGCAACCTGATCCAGGACAAGCCGACCCAGGACAACTCGACCCAACGGTTAATTCGACCCAGTGGACAACTGGTACAAAACTGAAGCGTGATGAGTTATCATTCAATTTGCTTGCAAATATGTTATCATTGAGGTTCTCCTCAGTGCCCAACCTCACCTTCTCGATTTTGTCTACTGCATGAACTCTGTGCTCTCACGGTCACAGAGTGGGAAACTGGCCAGAGTGGGAAACGGGCCAGAGTGGGAAACAGTCCAGAGTGAATCCCGGAACAATTGCCCAAACTGCGGAACAACTGTCCAAACTGAGGAACAACCATAATAGATGGGGACCAAATAAATAATCACGGGAGGTTGCAAGTAGGACTGCCAATTTACATTTCAATGCCATATGACACCACTGGTGGAATGGTCGAAACCCTTAAATTAGCCTTAAAAAATAACCCTGATTTTCTTTCGTCAAAGCAGGGTTGCTGTTTGCTCAGACATAACATTTTACGAGGCAATGTAATCGCTCGGTGCGTCACTTTCGAAATTATTTGGCAATCTTATTCTGAAAATTTACTTGATTCCATCACTAATGGTGCGTCTACACGACAAATAATTCGGCAAATAATTAGCCATTTCACAGACATTGTTGGGCATTTCANCTGAAAATTTACTTGATTCCATCACTAATGGTGCGTCTACACGACAAATAATTCGGCAAATAATTAGCCATTTCACAGACATTGTTGGGCATTTCACAAATAGTTCTCGGTTTGTTCAAATAATTGGTAGCCATGACATCTTGGCTAAGAACGGACCAAAGTTTCTACAGGCAGCCTAAAAGTGATTGCGGCTGAATTGGCATTTTGTTATGACTAGTATTGGTCGAGGTACGTCCATAATTTTTAGTGGTTTATGTCTAGCGTTCTTCATGGAGGCATTAGAGCAGATACGAATTGGCGCGCTTGTTCACGGCACAAGTCTTTCGTCATCTCTCATGGCCTGTTTGGGGCCGACTTGGCAGTTTGCCTCCAATTATTGAATGATTAATTGATGTCCAAACGGGTTAGATAATACGAGTTTGGATTTAAATGGTATCTAGGAAGCAAGCATGATTGTGGGATGTGTTTATTAATCATGGAGCCCATTTGGGTGAGCCCTTTCCAACCCAGCCCAAGTAAAACTGGACAGGACCCAGGACAACTCGACCCAACGGTTAATTCGACCCAGTGGACAACTCAACTAGAGGACAAATCGAGGTCAAAGAACAACTTGACCCAATACAATAACTAAAAACAAAATCTTGACCAAAAAAATCTTGATTGTGGTACAAAACTGAAGGGTGATGAGTTATCATTCAATTTGCTTGCAAATAGGTTATCATTGAGGTTCTCCTCAGTGCCCAACCTCACCTTCTCGATTTTGTCTACTGCA
Organism: Tigriopus californicus; assembly: GCF_007210705.1. Lineage (NCBI taxonomy): Eukaryota > Metazoa > Arthropoda > Copepoda > Harpacticoida > Harpacticidae > Tigriopus > Tigriopus californicus. Next base: position 5,405,674 of record NC_081440.1, on the reverse strand, counting down.
TGAACTCTGTGCTCTCACGGTCCTCTTCTCCCGCCATGTGAATAAATTGCGAGATGGTAGTTGATTGGTTTATTACCAAGAGTTTCTAGCTATTTATACAGATCACAGAGAGACACAATATGAGCATATGCTCGCCACACCTCTTCCCCAGAGTGGGAAACTGGCCAGAATGGGAAACGGGCCAGAGTGGGAAACAGTCCAGAGTGAATCCCGGAACAATTGCCCAAACTGCGGAACAACTGTCCAAACTGAGGAACAACCATAATAGATGGGGACCAAATAAATAATCACGGGAGGTTGCAAGTAGGACTGCCAATTTACATTTCAATGCCATATGACACCAC
>NC_081440.1:5399876-5405290 GCF_007210705.1 Tigriopus californicus | reverse complement strand
CGCTCGGTGCGTCACTTTCGAAATTATTTGGCAATCTTATTCTGAAAATTTACTTGATTCCATCACTAATGGTGCGTCTACACGACAAATAATTCGGCAAATAATTAGCCATTTCACAGACATTGTTGGGCATTTCAAAAATAGTTCTCGGTTTGTTCATGTTCAAAGATTGTTTGCCAAATAGAAAATGTTACATGGCAGACAGCATCCCCACCAGTCATGCGAACCAAGGTGTCCATTTTCAGTAATTATGGAACTTAACCCACTCGATCCAGGATGATTTCTAGTAAACAAAAAAAAGGATTGATTCTGGTTCATTTTGGCACGAGAAAACACCAATCTAGTACCCAAGAGTATTAAGGGGCCTGAAATTGTCAATCAATGAGCAAAGTCATCAGATGTCATACCATCCTCACTTAATCAATAGTCACACTCCCTTTGATCGATCAACACCTATCTTCGGAATCCGGACTCATATCCTCCCGTCCAAACAATTGAAGCCTCAACCTATGGCCGTTAAAAGTAAACTTTGAGATGACAGCTGTCAAGCTACTCTACATACTCTAGAACATAGACCACTAAAAATTATGGACGTATCTATGAACAACTGGAATATGGACGGGGACGCTTGGTTTGGAAATTAGCTATTCGCGATTGAGTTAACGCATTATGTTCTTCTTCAAATGAGAATGATCCTAGGCTACAACAATTACTCATTTCAATTTTCAGCTTGATCAAGCGACTGGATCAAAAGTTATGCCGTCTCAAAAGGCACTACAAAGCTCTTCAATGAATGAAGGAACCAGCCCTTTTGTGTTAAAAGGCACCTTTAAGCTACAGCTGACTGATGAGGTCATCTTAAAAAGGAAAGGTAAACAAATCTCCTAGGCGGTTACTTTTCCAGTGCTATACTAAGACTATTGAACACATTTAGCATTCATTCCTCCAAAATTTCAGTGAACAATGTCGCCTAAGCCAGGTAGTCATTACTGTTTAGTGGTTTTGGGCCATCATGATCAAAAGTCCAAAGAATAATCCACAATGGAATCTATGGATTGAAGCTGTTCTGCCATTACACTCAATGTTCAAGAGTTCTGGAAGGATGGATGAATTGCATCCACGGGAGTCTCTTACAATCAGTGGACTCGGGCAAATTTTATTCAGAGGCCATTGCAGTGGCCAACTCTTCTTAAAGATGATGTTCACCCACCCTTTTAGCTGTCCGCTTTTCCGGATTGGCCGAGGATAGGGATCTCCTTCCCAAATTCCAATTTGATTTCCAGAGCAGCCGCTCTACCACCTCGCAGTCTTTACTCTCCTCATGAAATGTCCAATCTTTGTGGATCTCTCCTCAAGCACCATCAACCCAACTTTCCTCTACCAACCATCTCAAATCATCAATAGTCAAAGCTAGGGCAGGATCGAAAACATTTCCAATCGACTTCCCATCAAGAATCTTCCCTCTCTAATAGTTCTTCAACTTTCTGCGTTCTGCGTTCAGTGAGATTGGACGTGTGGTTGGGGCTCCTCAGACACTTGTCATTTTCTTTCTGATTTAAGTCTCCTGATCCACTGTGTTGGTGATTGGTGGGTGGAGAAAGTGGAAAATAACCGGGTGCGGTGTTCTAAACTAGCCCCGCCCCCCGGCGTGGGTCAATTGCTGCAATATGTCACAATTAACGGTAGCCTGTCAACCTAAGCAAGTCAGCGCGAGCGATCGTGCTAGTGGCACAATGCAATCTTACGTTGGGGCGGCTAAAAAAGCGTTCCCATGTCTAGTACTTGACTTTGCGAGCGAGCCCGGAAACTCGTTTTTGCCGACTTCAGTGATGGCCGATTTTCTCTTCGAGAGCCTAAGGATCGAAAGAGAGGAGGTCAGGGCCATCAGGAAAGTAGGAGTGCAAAGCTCACAGTGAAAGTCCAAACTACTGACGAGATAATAGTGAAAGACCGGTTCGGTGAAAACACCGAATTTGAGAGAAGATATTGGCTCGATCGTGTGGAAATGCTCCATCCGTGGAGGCAAGAATCACTCCTTTCTCAGCTATTGAATGTTCCAGAAGATTTGGTAATGAAGCAATTAAGCTGCAATAAGAGCATTTGCTCGGCCACTGTCAAACATAGAGGAAGAAGTGTTTGGTTCTTATTCAGATCCGCGCCTTATTGGAATTATCAATGGGAACAGAAAAGTCTTAATTGAACCTCTTAGTACCATCCCAGAGTTCATTGAGATCGCTTCCAGGCGCATTAGAGTCATCCACAAAGACCAAATAAAAAGATGTTTCCGATGCAAGGAAGAAGGTCACTTTAAAATATGACTGCACCGCCAATGTAAAAGATGTGGAAAGCACCATTAGCGTGATACAGGGGAATCTGTTCCTGAGGGTTCCAAACAAGATCAACTGAATGCTGACGGCCCCACCGATCTTATTGGCACTGGGCGGTGCCCTCCGTTGAGGGTGGGTCCTCCAATTCTGAAAAGTTACGTTTGACCAAAGAGGCTTCTCGTACTAATCGCCTGAGTGGAAATGGATTCATCGAAGATAAAAATGATGCTGTCCCCGTCGGAATCATCAACTCACTTTGACATACAAGAGCAAGAACCAGACCACGATAACCCAATTGAAATCAGTTTCCCTTCTACTGGCAATGACCGAATTCTGAGATCTAAAAGTGAGAGAAAAGAGGCCTACGACGAGCAATTGCTCACCCTGATATGAGAGATGAATCAGAAAAGAGGAAAGACATGACGACCCAAAGAGACAAAGCCATTGTCACCAAGAGTAGAACTCAAACGGTGTTGAAGGGAAGAAATGATACACAATGATGGAAACGGAACATCAAGATCTACATGCAAGTACCAGCACGACGAGAACCCGAAACAACGTAAAAGACAACATGCACCCATACTCAACACTTTATACACCAACGCTCGTAGCATCTGTAACAAATAGCTGAAATAAGAACCATGGTGGCTAGTGAAGCCCCAGATTTGTTGCCTTAACTGAAACATGGATGAATGGAAATATTTCCAACGCCGAAATAGTCATCCCTGGTTACGAAGTTAAAGCCCGGAAAGATCGCAAAGACACAAAGGATGGCCGAGGAGCCGGTGTCCGTCATCCTAGCGAGGACTGGAGTGACATGTGAAGAAATGTGACTGATCTACCTTTTGCATGTGGCGTTAATTGCCTTCGCTTACCCTATACTGTATTTATCGATCTCCCAACTCGGATAAGCTGATAGAAATCTCCTTAACAAGTTTTTGAACTGCCATCGACGAGATGCATTATAATTGGAGATTTCAACTACCCTGGCATTTAATTGGTCGACTTTGAGAGGAAAATCAGGGTCGGAGGAGTCCTTCCTGGATGCAATAAGCTTGGATTCTTGGAGCAATTCATACGATTTCTACCCATGTCGGTGGCAACACCTTAGACCTACTTCTTTCAAATAGTCACCACACGATACAAAGTGTCAAGGAGCGAGAGGACTTGTCTTTAAGTGACCATGTTTGCTTGAGGTCACTATTACTGCCCCTCGGCGTGAGGCCTCGACGCAAATGATTCCAGATCTATCAAAAGCAAATTTCACGGCTATAGTGTGTGATTTGAACGCATGTGATTGGATCAACACTCTTGGCTGCTGGTCATGGAACGGGGTTGGCAGTACCTGAAGTCTATTTTACTGCACAGCATGAACAATACATACCAGTTAAATGTCGCAGATCTCCAAACCGACCTCTCATGGTTGAGGAATGATTGTGTTGGCATTGGTACGGAAAAAGTCGAGACTTTATTGCCGATTTAAGAATACGGGCTGGGGCGTGATGAAGAAAAATACAAGACGGTCAAGAGAGAAGCGGCGTCCAAGTTCTGGAGGCAAAGCGGACGTAATGAGAGAGGCCTTTGTAGTACGGGTTCTATGAGGTCACTTTACGGCTATGTCAACATCGTCAAGAAAAGTACTCCGACTATTGATGTTCTTCGAAAGTGCGATGCTCTCTTCACAAAAGAGACTGCTGAGAAGTTGTTGATACTGAGCAAACAGTTTTCATCCATTTATAATCAGGCTACTGATGTTCCAAAGCTCCTGCCAACCATTGAAAGGATACCCGGAGGACTGAACAACCTGAGTTTTACTGTTGAAAGTGTTCACCGTAGAATAAAAGCTTAAAGCCGGCTAATCTTGTGGCCCGGACAAAATTTCCGCCACTCTTATAAAGAAGTTGGGTATGGCAAATGGCCATCCCATTAGCCATTTTGTTAACCGATCTTTTTGTACGGGATCTGTGCCCATAGACTGGACAAGTGGAAATTTATACCCCTTTTTTAAGGGAGGCAACCAACAAAGTGCTGCAAACTACCGACCCCATCTCTCTGATCTCAACTGCGTGTAAATCATGAAAGCTTGGTCAAAGAAAATATTGATGCGTATTTGGATGAGGCGAATATTTTGTCGAATGATCAACATGGGTTCGTAAAGGACGATCCACAACAACAAATTTGCTAAGAACATGTTGAAATGTCCGTGGGGTCGTTGACGCAGGAGGAACAGTGGACACCATCTATCTCGATCTTAGTAAGCTTTTGACACTGTCCCCCATTCAATATCATTGCACAAGTTGCAGGGGATCGGTATTGGTGGTCTTGAGAGGTGGATGGCAATGTGGCTCCTAAACAGAAGGCAGAGGGTTGTCCTCAACGGTAAAGATTCGTCTTGGAAGAGGTGAAGTCGGTGTGCCACAAGGTAGCGTCTTAGGCCCGCAACTCTTTTCAATTTTCATCAACGACCTTGCTGTCTTGGAGAAACCAGGATCCTGAAATTTTGCCGATGATGCGAAGATATTCAGGCTATTAATGACAGTTGTATACTGTAATGGTAGCTACTTGACTTTTACCGTCTGGTTGGGTGGGGGGATCACCGAAAAGATAAAACTTTTTGCTTTTACATTCCCAAATGAAGTGAGTTTTTCGAGGAAATCACTAATCACTAGACATGCTTGCATCTTGAGACACTTTTCTGACCAGTCAAGTCTCGCTAATTTTACAATCCACCACTCCCTTTCGTTGAAAAAAAAGGAGTAGTTGTAGAAACGTAGAAACGCTCCGAAATAAATGTGGTTTCAAGGTTCTCAGTGGAAACCAAGGGAGACTGACCAAGCGGGAGGTTAATTTCGCAGTATTGTGTCGTTCACCTTAACCGGATGAGTGGATGGAGGAAAAGTCAATATTGAATGAGAAGTACTGCCACCACCCTGGCTTAAGTCATTAAAGTTTTATCTTCTGTGAAAAGAAGCACTGTATTTGATAGTCGAGCAGCCTTGAAGAGAGGCACTTGAAATTATTCACATTCCGGAACATTGAGAACACAATCATGTTCATATGTGTCCATCAAATCTCACTTCAGAACCA
>NC_081440.1:5399362-5399836 GCF_007210705.1 Tigriopus californicus | reverse complement strand
AATCCGAAATTTGTTGGTTAATCCGATTAGAGTCGGGCCCGATGCACAGCTCTAAAACGAAACCCTTATCGATCAATTGCAGTTTTCAAGGAAATAAAGCTTATGATTTTGTCGAGTAAAATGTTTCCTCTTCGATTATTTTGAATTTGAATTTTATTTCTCCCTGGTACTTGTTTAACCACTACAAGGAATGTAAGCCCTAGTGCTAATGAAAGGAGAGGTTATCATCCTCAAATTTTTATCACTTGAACTCTACGACGAATTAGAGTCGTCAAACTTGGGTTGTTCCAAGAATTATATGATGAAATAGTCTCCGAAGCAAAGAAGAAACGTTGACATCAATGTTCGAACGAAGTGGAGCTGTCCTTACCCAGGCCTTGAAGGTGCTCTCAAAACTCACTTTGAGCCTCTATGGTAACTGTAAATGACCCTCAAACCTTAGGGGTCATGAAACCTCTACAAAATGTACAGTTC
>NC_081440.1:5396647-5398362 GCF_007210705.1 Tigriopus californicus | reverse complement strand
GACTTGATCCTAACGTACAGACTTGTGAACGATTTGATGGATGGTTGGAACACGGGCCCAACCACTCACTTTGGTTTTAATTTCGCCAAGGACATTGCCCACCATTCGACGCGAGGGGTTGAACTAGATCTCCTCAGGCCTCCTTTCATGCGAACAAATCTGGGTTTAAACTCAATTTTTGCTCGCTCCGTCAAATATTGGAACCAGCTACCCCTGAACATCCGTTGGTCAAGAAAATTGGCCGTGTTCAAACATCAACTAGACAACAATGTACTTACTAATATCTCATAATCGTATTCCATCTCTGTGTTGCTTTTCTTTTCTTTTTTTTTGTTTTCTTTCTCTTCTTTCTTTCTCATTACTTACCAATACTCTTTATACGTCTCACCTGATGTCTTGAGTGGTTCTTTAATAATAATAACTCTTCCAGACCTACATCAACCCAATTTTCCTGTACTGCCTTCCGCCCAATCCGCCCTCAAATCCACTGATGCCACCTTCACCAAATTCCTCAAACAATTTCTGTGCATTCCCCAATATGCCAAAAATGCATGGAGGTATTTTTACAGCCAAAAATTGGGCTGGCCAGGTTAGTGTCCCAATGTTGGGAACCTGACCTTTCCGGAGGTGATGTCCGGACACAAGTTGTCCTTCTCAGTCAAGGACGTACTAACACCCTATTCTCCTTGGCCTGACATCCCTTTGGAATATTGGCGGTCACGCACGTTTTTCTGGCTCCAGTCCAAATGTCATCAACGGTGGGAGCTGAAACAGGATCTGTTCAATCTGACCCACCCAACCTTCTGCAGTAATCAAGCTTTTCATTGCTTGTCTCTACCCAACTGTGTGTGTACTGGCTGTGATTCTCCTCTTCACTTTTATCATGTAGACTAAGCTTGAAGTATGGAACCCTCCTAACAAGGGATATTGGCCGTATAGAGAAAGTGCAAAGAAGAATCCCCAAGTGGCACAATTCTTATCCAGACAAAATATCTTCACTTTCTTCAAACATTAAAAGAGAGACATATTTTCTTCGACTTCCGTCTTATGTTGAAGGTGTGCTTAAGACTGTTACCAAGATCACTTCTTTGGGATCACCAATCTTTGCAATCACTTCTCTTAGCTCGTGAAGGATCAGATTGGATGAAGACGGGCAAATTAGAAAATGGGCCCTTTTTGGAATTAAATGTCAAATCTCATACACATTACCATTCATTTTCATGCGTTCTGCTTGTATATGGAACACTTATGCCTGAAACATTCTTGAACAGTGAGTGCGTTTAAAAACTTTTTTCCTAGCATGGTTCCAAATTATTAGTCCATTATTAAACCCCTTCTGTTATCATCAATTTGATGTTTGAGTAGTTCACACAATAAACAATTCTAGTCATAATTAGTGTGATATCTCATTCTAGTGAGGTATTTTATTGTTCTCACCATTTAATTCAAATTTTCTGATATCAATTTCTGCTTGCAAGTGCTCATCTGCTTGTATTCATGTGGAAAGGTGTATTAAACAAATCAGCATTTCTAGATACTCAACTTCACCCATGAAACCTTTTGCAACATAATGACATGACGGTTCAGCTTGCTAAATTATTTACATAAAATACAAGATTCGAGTCTGATTAATAATGGTTGACAATAAGTATTAACCCAAGATTCCAGTCAAGATGGAAGACGACTGTCCCAAGAATCTCCGTCGATTTGATTAA
>NC_081440.1:5343721-5396387 GCF_007210705.1 Tigriopus californicus | reverse complement strand
TGACATCTTGGCTAAGAACGGACCAAAGTTTCTACAGGCAGCCTAAAGGTGATTGCGGCTGAATTGGCATTTTGTTATGACTAGTATTGGTCGAGGTACGTCCATAATTTTTAGTGGTTTATGTCTAGCGTTCTTCATGGAGGCATTAGAGCAGATACGAATTGGCGCGCTTGTTCACGGCACAAGTCTTTCGTCATCTCTCATGGCCTGTTTGGGGCCGACTTGGCAGTTTGCCTCCAATTATTGAATGATTAATTGATGTCCAAACGGGTTAGATAATACGAGTTTGGATTTAAATGGAATCTAGGAAGCAAGCATGATTGTGGGATGTGTTTATCAATCATGGAGTCCATTTGGGTGAGCCCTTTCCAACCCAGCCCAAGTAAAACTATTGCATTGAACCATTATTGCTTAAGTCCTTTACTTGTGGGGGTCAGATGAATGGGTCTTACAATTTGGCACTTTTTACAAACTGTCAACATTTTTTATTTCAACCCAAAAAAATCTTCAAAAGTTACAATACGCTACGTCATAGACGAAAGGCAAACAACGACCTCCAGTGTAGGCAAGCTGCTGAGTTGTCATCTCAGAGTTCATTTTTTAACCCCACCCTAGGCCAGTCCTCGGGCTCAGCCCGGCCATAGACCCGGCCCCTTTATGTTTACAAAACCTGGCTGGATTCCTTGACCTCGTCCGAAGATTTGTTTGAATGAAGTTGGATCAGATCATCAGAGACAACGGAATCATCAGCCTATACACGTACTTGGCCAGCCATGATTTGGCGCCATTCAGCCCTCGGTCGGCACGCACGGCCTCGATCGATCCGCTACACCCTTGAGACCCAAGCCTTAAGACCAGCCAGCCACTTTTAGATGTTCCTCCGCCCTTTTCCCGCCCGTCAATTTTAGCCATGAGAGTCAGATCAGTCGGATCTCAACGGACCCACCGGCTCATTACCTCAATGCCGCCCATGACGATCACCTTCCTTGTCAAATGGCGTCTATCATTGTGTACGGGTCCTTCTTTGTTCCTGATAACTACTTATTATAGTCTATGGCATCTGTAATGTTACCTGTGTTCATATATCCAAATTGTCCTAATCATATTTAATTCGAAAACCTTTCAAAAGTAAAATTTTATTAAAAGTGAATCATCAGGTGACTTATGGTAAAGTTCATAGAAAGAGGCAAAACATGCCTTGAAGTTGTTTATCGGTTTCAGCCAAAATATGAACTGTCACAATGAAACAGGACGTTGTTGGAAAGTGAAACATTCTCATCATGATAGTGCCCATCGAAATTTTTTCAAATTCCTTCATCAGTCTTCCCAATGTTCATTACACTATCATCTCGTTTAATGTGCATAACAAAAATGTTAAATGAATTCAAGACCCATTGGGAAATGATACAATCACTTGCAAGCTCATCTGATTAGAAATCGAAATCAAAATATTTGTCAAACAATTTTGATCGGGCAATTTCACGTGGAGACGCCTCAGAGGAGAGTTGTTCGTCAAATACCAAACATTTCCGAAATTATAAGGCAAACTTTGTGACAAAATGTTTCTCGTGTAGACTCACCATAACAACCACCCAATGTCCGGGTGCGGCGACTAGGCGGGGGTGCGGCGACTAGGCCGGGGTGCGGCGACTAGGCCGGGGTGCGGCGACTAGGCCGGGGTGCGGCGACTAGGCCAAGATCCATGGTTAAAGTTGGGGTTACAAATATGGCGAACGCAAGGTCCGCCATGTGAATTAGTTGAGAGATGGTAGTTGACTGGTTTATCACCAAGAGTTCCTAACTAGTGATACAGATCACAGATAGACACAATATAAGCAAGCATTTGCTCGCCACACCCTCGGCCAACGTTCCCTAGGTCTCAAACTTGTTCCGGATCCTTATCACAGTGTGCTGGTGCACGCTGAACCCCTCCAATACATCCACGACGCTGTCCCCACCTAACATCCGCCCAAGGATGTTTTGTTTCAGATCACTCATTATGCTCTAGCTCAGTTTTTGTTTTTGTCTTATTTAAAAATTGGAAATTTGGAATTTGTTACGGGCTCTCAAAGGTAGTATTCACCAGGGCTTCCTGTGCACCCGAGGGAAGGATTTTAAACGCTCTTACCTCTGCATTAAGGCTTGGACGTTACCTAAAATGAGAATCCGCTCACCACTTTTGCAAGTGTATTTTCATACCAGTTAACCTCCAAGCCCCTAACTCCGAGATAAATGCTTTAAAAAGCTGGCCTCTGGTAGGTTAAATCAAGAACAACTGGAATACGGACGGGGACGCTTGGTTTGGGAATTAGCTTTTCGCGATTAAGTTAACGCATTATGTTTTTCTTCAAATGAGAATGATCCCAGGCAACAACAATTACTCATTTCAATTTTCAGCTTGAGAAACCAAAAGAAGAAACCAAACTCCATTGTTGGAGACTTGATAGTCTGTCTTTCGGTTGTAAGTAGTCGGATAATAACTTTCAAATTATCAAATTTGATTTTTAGTGTTTTTAAGTCAATACCACATCGTATAACCCGTTGTCGCAAGAGAAAACTTAAAAGTCAATAACCGTTGCTCTCTTTGAAAGAGATTTATTCCCGTTTTTCTTGCAAACAATTAATGTAGCTCAAAATTATTTTAGAACTTGAACGGCTTTGGAGCGCAATTCTGTTCGTATAAAGTAGCAAAATAAGGTACTAGCTCAATCATTCTTGCAAGCAGCAGGTACTTTAGTGTTGAAATATTGATTAAATCGAATTTTGAAAATTTTCAGTATTTCCATTTTCATTGGCAATTCACAACTGTCGTTTGTCAATAAGTGTAGCTAGATTCAATGTCTCAGAAAACATGAGTTGTGACCACAAGTCGCAAGTTAAATCAAATAAATATTCCAACACTGACACAAATTTTGGTTCGTAGAGAGAGTGAGCATGGACTTTCTTTTACTAATTTCTAATAACAAAATTAATTCCCAAATTAGTTTCAGTTCTTAAATGGTTTTGGACACCATGAGCTGATATGGCCGACAACTTAAAGTATTCAGTTTTTCACGCCATCTTGTTTCAAGAGAAGCACGGACAAGTCTTTGCTCCTCTCCCCAAACTCCCTTGCATAAAATGGCTAATACGTCCAAGGTTGTATTGATCATGCTCACTTGTATATTTTTTATAAATTTCATTGAGAGAAAGGTATTGGCATGCAGTAAATAAATGTTCTAGTGTTGAAGGAATTTGAAAGTTGCATTTTCGAAGAAGAATAGTGTCGAGTAATGCCCCAGAAAATGAAAATAAATATTAGCCACAACCATGAACATCCAGAATGAACAATATTCACTATATTGTCAAAATATTCTGGGGAGAAAAATGTTGTGCTATTTGGTGCATTTTCGTACCATGATCAATCAAATTGTTTGGAATTCGATGAAGACATATTAATGCGTAAAGTTCAGTTGGCTGAGAGAGCCGTCGACTTCAATATTTGTCCTATAAAAAGCCATGAATTGGCCAGTTTTGATTGAAAGTTGGAAAGTCTGTATTTCCATCCCCATTCCATCTCAGGGTAGGATTCTAACCAAAAGAAGGAATATAAGATGCTTACAACGAAAATCATTTGACCGCAGATGTTGCTGTATGTTTCCCCTATTTGTCGACAAAATGTCAAGTTTCTACATCATTACATAAAATATGATTTTCAACCATTTGGCATATCGACTTGACTTAATTCAGACCTTGTAGGCTGCGAAATTTGGCTGGCAATGTACCAATTATTCATCAATGAATGAAAACAGAGTATTATTTCACTGAATAAATAGTATGATTCCTCTTGTTTCGAGGCTTCTTTGTCTCATATATGTTAAGGGAAACTTTTTCTATGGCCATGGCAAAGGTTTTTGCCGTTTAAATAATGAATAAGAAATTTGTCCGTTATTTGTCCCTTCATAACAGGAAGTATGGCGTCCCCGGGATTTCAATTTGAAATGCGCAGCAAATGAAACCAAATCACTTTATATTTCTCGTGAAAAGTTAGCCCAATTTACGTAAACAGGAATGTGTAGTGAAAGAAAACCAATCCATCCAAGAGGCCTGGTTGATGGTTTGGTATGCCTTCGCCCAAGAAGAAAACCGTTTCAAAGATCGCCAAGCGCTTTTTGTTGAATACGTAGCAAACCAAAAAGGCCTTGCACAATTCAATCTATTTTGTGTGTTGGTAAAAAAAATGTGAAGTTTGCAAGATTCACTCCATTTCATCATCATTGCTGTGCGGCCGATGTTAAGAAAGTCCCCCATGGCTTCTTTCAGTAACACCACTGTACCAAATTCGACCAATGCATTTCCATATATTATCCCATATTATAATCTGCACCACAATTAACTTTACTAAGATCTAATTATAACATTTATCCATGGACCAAAAGTAGTTGTTCAGACGCAATGGAACAATACACAACGCACCAAACATGTCTTCATGATTGGCGAATCAGACCAATCCCGTTGTAATCCCGTTATGGTTGTTAAAGAGATGTCGTAGTCAAAACAAAAATCTGTGCTAAAAACAATCTTAAATGGAACCAGTTCGGCTTGAATGAAAAAAGGATGTTTATTAGAGTATGGTGTTTTTATCTACACATGGACTCGGCAATAAAATATATCGTGCAAATACTCTCGTTCTCAATTCATACATATATAACAATGTCCTTAATTTGTTTTACATCTTAGCCCTAAATTTGTAATGATTTCACAAATTGCGCCTTCCCGCTGTACAGTTTTCTTTTCATTTCGGATTTCTTCCTTAAGACATACATCTCATTCAAAATATTCTTACTTGCTTACTGGCAAGTCTAATCTCTGCATTTCAAGTATCAAGTCATTTAATCAACGGAACTGATTCTCCTCCTCTCGTACTGTCTGCTCAACCAAACAAAAAGCTCCGTCGATTCAACGAGATGATGGTACATGAAACACAGAAATTTGCCAAGTAAGCAAGTAAGATTACTCGGTGCGTCAGGAAGAACAACACTGGGAGCTCTTTTTGTTATACATTCGGAAATAAATGAGTCAGCGAGACAAAACAAGAAATGAATGAATAGATTTGTGTTAGACGGAAAGTAAATGATAAAAAATAAAACTTCAAAAACTTGATTTTAATCACTGCAAATACCAAATCAGGAAGCCTTTGCTGCCCTCCTCCGCGCTGCCCTACGTGCATCTGAGTTTTTTGAGGTCACTGGAATAGGCTGGAGTGCATTTTTGGCATGAAAAAGCTTATGAAAGATGATTATTGATTCAAAGAATGGGTTGTTATAGATTTTTATAGACTTTTTGACTCACAAGAGGAGTGAAAACCGTCTAGAAAGAAATCCAGAATGAAATTTATGGCCGGTGGCAGGTCAGATCAAATTGCTTTAGTTGCCCATTGGACAAATCATTAAATTCATCAGCTGGTCAAGTCTTAGGAAGAGGGAAAGCCTCTAACTAATGAATAAGTGTGAAGCACTCATATTGTTTGCTCTATTTACAATTAAAAGCTTGGATGCTGGCACAATCATCTTTCATTCAGACCAAAGGACATTTGCTTTTGATCAAGCATAAAACCAGTTTACAGCCCTAGAATTTCAAGAAAATACGTTTTTAGGCCCCAGAAAAGAGCTGGAATAAAGCTGGGTCAATATGGCCTTGTGATTGCATCCAAGCATTTTAACACAACGACTTTATTTGGGATTCTAGCAATCCCAGCAAAGGAGTTATCTTACCCTGTCTGGGATGAGAAAGAATTCCATCTTTCTGCGGCTATTTACATGGATTTAATGGAAAGTAGAATTGTAAGTTGGAAGCTAGAAGTGGGGTAGGACCAAGGCGGAGTGTTTTTATTCAAACAAGACGGGACCCTGGATCTCACAACTAGTAAGACAAAAGCCTATTCTAAGGCCGTGCATAACCCATTTTTGATCCATGACCAAAGGGCAAATATTGCTCTTTATCGGGCAGTGATATATTGCTCCATTTCGCCGCGAATTGCAGCCCAAGCCTGCAAAACACAATTCTGCCTTGGAAAAAACCTTGATGATCACACTCAGCCACACCTATGGGGGCTTCAGCTCCCTATTCACCCTCTACAATTGATCTGTGTTCCGTCATCCTCTGAAGGCATAAATGAACGTCAAGACCACGGCTGATTGATAGCTTAAGTTGGCAAATGAAATTTCTACGAAATCATGTCATTATTGACATGATATGACCCTTTCAAACTTTTGGGTCCAAAAGCCTTGTCCTTTCTAACGCACCCGGTATTTTGAATGGAATGTATGCCTTGGTATCTCTGTATCGATTCTAAATCATAATGCCCATGATAGAGACCATGGTATTGTAAATAAACGTAATGAACTCGATTCGGCCCAAACTTGTCCGAGCAGCCGCCCCCGGCCAAACGGCCCATATCGCTTTTTTACTGCCGGCGGTAAGAAAAGAAACGAAATCACTAAACCTCTAAATTCATCCCTCATTCGAATCTTATTTGCATCATACTCTTGACCAGATAGGTTTGGTGGGTTACCGTATTGGTAGAGCAACCGCGTTCCGATTTGCGAATCCTGGTTCGATCCAAGGGAAGCCGAGTTCAAGCTGCTTAGCGGTGTTTAAATTACAGCATAAGGTGCTGCCTTAACAGCTGAAATGGGCGAACCTGCGATCATTCCCGAGGGTGAGGTAATAATTAATGTTGCACATTTGGTTGCGACAACGGAGCGGGAATATTCCTTTATTGGGACACCCATCATCAGAAGCAAGCCGAGCGAGAGAGCTGTCTTCTGACTCCGAACAATTAAAGAAACTCTGGGCCAGAAGGAAAATCGTTCAGACCAGTACATAAATTTCGAACCAATCAATATCAATGCCCTTATGTACTGTAAACTTGATGATTGCCCGAATGGAAAAAAACTCCAAATTGCCCTTTTACTGGATTTCAAAAGAAATTGTCGCTTCTTTCATTTTATGATCACTTATTAAACAAAAAATGATGTGCTAAGATTAATAAATAAAGAATTTTTCACCTAACATAACTTCGCTAAAATATTGGGCATAAGCAAAATTAGTCACCCTTGGAAAATGATAAATTTTCGAAGCTACTGAGCCTCAATTCGTGCAATCTTCAACGTGGTTAAATGTGGGGAGAAAAACACCCTCTTCTCCACCCACCCACATGGGTGTTACAACCGAATAGCAGGATGTCGGTCTAAATTAGTAGTATCAAGAACTAGTACGTTACCTCGTGACCAGAAAATAAGAGGAGAGTAAGTAACTCATCTCGAATATCTCGGTGAGTCAAGGTAAGTGAAAAGGGTATTTCATCCAGAAAGAATGAAACATGGGTTTTCATGTTCCGCCAAGAGCTGTAATTGTTTTTTATTACTTAAATCGCCGATTGAAGGATACTATAGGGTGGCAACTTTTGAGGCACTTGGAGTCTTCACTGTTTTGATGAAGGTATGTAGTATTTGCCTTGTACTTTAACTAGTCATGCATGAATGAGTAAAGTCAGCTACATCTTGGAACAACATATTTGTGTACTACTCAAACTAGAGAAACGGAAAAGTGTAAATAAAAGAGATGGAGTTGAATGCAATCATGGAAGCAACTCTTGAATGTTGTTGCTTGATCTGTAGACTGGATAACGTTACAACAGATAACTTGTTTTGGCGACCCATTGCTATAGCTTTCTAAATTCGTTATAGCAATTGAAAGTCTTTCTATTATTTTGTTTGTCACAACACACCGAACTTTTTCAGATATCGCGGATAACAAACTTCTAGAAGAATGTGTTCAAGGCTGTTTTGAATTCCTTTCTTTATTTCAAAGCAGTTTTTTTGTTTGACTACATGAATTCTAATATAATTGATCCTGGGAACAATATCTAACTAAAGTTGGAGGCCTGGCAAGGTCAATGTGAAGCAAACCGTGACAGGTCTCGACCGGACACGAGTTTTCAATCTCAGAATGGTCATCAATGGTCTAATACTATTTGTAAGTCAGTAAAAAGATAAATGCTGGGACGATGAGTTGGTCAAAGTTTTTTGTCATGTGTTTCCCGGAATCTCGAAGGGGAGCATCAGAGCTAGAACGCAAGATTGGTTACGGGGTACGTACTGGCGTGCGTGCGAGCGAGCGAGTGGTACATCTACTACATCTAGTTATGGGAATTGGCACAGCTTCTAGATCCCAAACATCAATAATTCATTCTCATGAAAGGTTTGAGACCAAAAAGATGCGAGGTGCGAGACAGTCCATCTCGACCATTGGAAGGATCAACGATTTTCATGGGCTCAATCTCGTCGCCCTCTTCCGTAGGCTCGGATGCCGTGTTCAGGAATTTTTGAAGGGGAGTCTCGTAGTTCATTTGAGAGATGGGTGGAAGATATCGGGGCCGCCAGGGCAGATTGTCGGGGATGGACTGGAAGCGAGTGAAGGCCTGAAACAGGGCGGTTACTTCTTCTTGAATGGCACATAGGCATCAGTTCCTTGTGTGATATTCAACATTCCAGCTTACCAGCTTCTCATAGGCAGCCTTCTGGGCCAGGGAGCTCAGGTAGTCCTTCATGAATGAGTCGGCGTACCTCTCCATCAGATTAGCCTGAGCATTATTATCCATCGCCTGCGTGGCCTCCTGGTTCTCCAACGCCTTCTTGTCTTTCTCGTCGTCCCCGCCGGCCATCCTTTTTTTCAATTGGAAATACTGGTTCGGGTCAGCCTCTTCACCAGAAAATCGAAAACCCGCCAAAGCAGAACGAGATCCCAACCAATTAGAAGAGGGACCGTGGAAACGGAAGCGGAACCGACTCGGGTCAAACGGGTTCCCAGAGGGAGATCGGCGGCCCATCCGCGGGACTGCGTTTAAGCCGGCCTCGCCCAAGAAATCGGGTCTCATACCACCTTCAGTGAACCGGAATGGTGAGGCATTGGCCACGACCAAACATGTTAAGAATAAACTGACAAAAATTGGGCCTGGAAGGAGAGGTGATCTTTCTTGATGAAGGAAGTGCTATCAAGTTGAAGTAACAGAGCCCATGATCTTACCCATTTTATTCGTGACGATTGCTTTGGAACAGGATTTGAATTCGAAATGAAGGTTCTGCTTTTGGATTCGTGTGAGTGCTCAAGCTCCCTAAGTTTGGAACTGAACAATTACAAGAGAAATCTTGCCATGTCTTCTTCCGACAGATAAATAAATAGACTGAAGACCCATCAGCAAACATGAGGGCTTTTATGCATCAACCATCTGTCAGCATATGTGGGCTCACGAATCAGCTGCAATCACGGAACGTAATTTTGCCATGGCCTTGGAATGCAGGTCTATTGACTTGATTGACTTCAATCATTCGCTTCCCCAACTCCCATGAGATGCTGCTGGTAGGTATTCAGGTTTTTAATGGCGTTACATTAACCAGGAAATACTTGGAAAGATACAAATGTGCATTGTTTTTATGATTTATGACACCAACACTACGATATGCGGACTTTGAAATCACTCTGTTGACTTGGAAATTGACTTCGCAATTAAACTGCTGTTTTCACCACCGATGATTCAGATTGGTTGGAAAGAGACTAGTAAGTCATTTGTCTTCTAAATCTGCAGTTTGTCAATATTGCTTGATGTCCAGTAAGGTGGGAGTTAAGCATGACTTGTTTGACCTATTTTTTTAGGAAAAAATCCCTTTTGTAAAGTGTGAAAAACTATTTTTTGATAAATATAATTACGTCTTCCATGGGCCTTTTCTTTGTATTGGTCATTATTTTGTTGTTTGATTTGATTAAAAAAAAAGTTTAGGAAACAGTCATAAGACGTAAGCACTTTCACGAATAACTTGGAATTTTCGATTGAGCATTGCCCAATAAAAATACTTTTTCAAAACATTCATTCTTTGGTGAATAATTGAAACCTTGTGTCAGGTGCTGGCAGATCATACTTTCTTCATGGAACACCGTTACGTGCTCAAGTAAACCATAAAGCAGATTATCGCTAAGATCAGTTGCCTCTCGATTGATCCAATGTTTGGTTAAAGGTTTTTTTACGCAGGTTGGCACGCCAAAATAACCATTCACTCAAAAGCGTGTAAAAAGGGGTATTATCGCTTTAAAAATATTTATGTATTACGCTGAATTTTTACTGACTGTTAAACCCTCCGAAATCGGGCAATCACTGAAAAAGTTAACATTTCTTTCTTAAGAAATGCTTTATCATTATGACGACAATTAAAAATTTTCTTTTTTTTTTTACTTTTTTCTTGCCTTGTGTTATTGCTTAAAACCGGTATTTTAAAGTATAGCATTGCAATGGATTAAGTCAATGCAGAACATTGGGGTCCTTTTCACTCCAGAATTGGCAGGCGACCCAAACTCAAAGTGAAGAAACCACTCCAGACTGCTTATTTAACCCCCTGTAAAAGCTATAACTAAAAAATCATTTACCTTTTTTACCATCAACACTAGTGATTAAGCGGAAAGTTTTGCAAGTGTGTGTCATTGATGGGTCATGTCTAAAAAATCAATTTGATGGGGCTATTGGTCCAATGAGCCTTAACTTTGTGAAAAAATAGCTCACACAAAAGAAAAGGAAATGTTAATGAATGGTCCAAATACAAAAATATGTTACAAGTACCATGAGTCATCACTTATTTTTTTTCATTATCATATATGTTATGGCACTAGACGGTTCAATAGTCTCTCTGTGCGAAAACATTGGGTTTAATATCAAGCTAATACTTGAGTGTGAACAAAAATATTCAAATGGCACCAAAAGTGGCCCTCTATTTTTAACCCTTAATTTTCCTTTTTATTCAGATGAAAACACCCCCCCCCTGCCTTCTTCCTTTTGATGTTTCTTATGAACCGCATTGCCGTGTTAGAACGTTTTAAGCAAATACACACATGGTACACATTTTCTCAATTAATTACTTTTTTCTGTTGGCAGGTCTTTTCTAATGTTCACATTATATCTTCCCCTATGGAAGAAAATGATCACACTTTCAAGAAAGTTATTAGTATCTAAATTTGGCAACGACTTCAACTTTTGCTTTGCAGAGGTAACGAATTGCAATCAATGAAGGATGTATTCAATCACATATTTATTCTTTTGAAGCTTTAACACAAATTTCACTGGATTGAAACTCTTGATGCGAGATTTCCTGAAATGAAAAAAGTGGTTACAAAAAATAGCTGCTTTGATGTAATGGTGTAACTATTGACTGACCTTATCTTTTGAAACTGCTTGATATGCGTCATTGGTCCATTGAATGATTTGTGAATCACTTATTGCGCATTTGTCTTTCAGAATCCTTGAACTGGTTTGGTGCTCCCTGAGGACATGTAAATAAGCATCTTCAATACATTGCTGCAATGAATGCTCAACTTTTAGTGGTACGTCTATAAGTCAAATGTCTAAAGTTCAATAATTACTTTAAATCTCCATGTGAGCCCCCATAACAAAGGCTGAACTAATGGTGTGCAAGAAGGAGGAATCAACGCGAGATGGGATCTCCTGGCGGACACGAATGCTCTGGCCGTCATTCCTTCATGAGATCCAAAGGAGTCCATTATCATAAGGTTTGGAGTTGGAACGTGTTGGAACCAAACTGAAGAAAGCCATTGGGCCAGAACAGAATCGCAAGCTCTGATCTGATTGTCGCTCTGTTGGTAGAGCACCAATATATCCTTGTGCCTCACTAGCAACGATTGAGATCGGCCAAGCTTCGAGGTCTGAAAACGAGGCAAAACAAATGGAGAAACGGGAACAGGTTTAGGTCATTGGAACACAAGGAGGCATCCAAGCATGCACTTCTCATAACATATCTGGTTCTTCCCTACCCGCATGCTTCTCATTCGACATATCTGACAAGAACTCTTTTTCTCCTTTCTCAAGCTCTAGAGCTCGCTTTTTTTCAATACTGATAAGGGAGAACCGAATGCCATTTTTACAGCATGCTGAGCAAGAGGCACTTTGTCATTTTTGAGGGAAGCAGATGGCGGAGAAATTAACTTTGTCAGAAATGTCTCTCGTCCCCTTTTGGTGCAGTAGAAATATTTTATCCCTACCGCCCTGGGTGGAAATTGGGATGGAATTTTGAGAAACTCCCTCGGGGAAATAGCCCACATCCCGCTTCAACTCTTGTTATACCTTTAAAATAAGCAACGGCGTCAGAAGTGTTCCATCCGCCAAAGCTGATAAAACCACGACCGCGGAGCAATCTTGAAAACCAGCGTGGCGTAATTGGAACCCGGGATGATGAGTTCGGCTGGATTTGTTGGTGAAGGAACCCGGAGAATGGCTTTGAGGATTCAAATGGAGTGGAACTTCATCCATGAAACCGATTCGTTTGACTGACAGGTGGTGTTCCTGGATCAGTTCCAAGGTATTGCTCGAGAACTCACGGGCATGTTCAACAAGCTTTGGAGGCAATTCTGACCAATCCGATGGGGACACGAGGTACGGACTCATCAGGTTCTTGTTCCTCTTGCAGAATCTACAATGCAAAGCGAGATGTCCTTTTATATGTTTGTCTTGATTGGAATTGCAAAAATGAATGAATTCCGCCCATAGAGGCCTTGGACCAATATGTGTCTGCCAATATGATTTATTTGGTATTTTAAAATTTCAACTTACCGCATTGCCCAACCTGAAGAAGCTTTGAATGACGCATCATCTCTGCCAATAACATTAAGCCCAAATTTTTGGAGATCCAAATGAGAGATCGAATTATTCGCCTCAAATTGGGACCACACCCATTCCAGGAGATCTTCGTCATAAGAATAGCGTAACTGGATTTTAAACCTTTGGGACCATCTTTTGAACCAACCATAGGAGCATTTCATATCCGTGTAACCTCTGGCCATAAAAATATCCTTGGCCTTACTTTGGACCTGAGACGATTTCGGTCTTTTTCCTTGGGACTTGTTCTTGCAATACCTGGAAGACAATGAGCATTGCTATTCATAAAAAAAACGGCCAGCCATTGTTTGTCCACAATAGCCAAGCAATGTACGGAAGGGCCCCTTGGTTTAATGAAAATGTCCCTCTATTGTCCTACACAACCTTAGAGATTTGAACCACGGTCAATGACTAGAGACCTGATAGTAATTTTGGAATTGGCCTTTCTTCCCTCTTCCCTGCCCTTTTTTGAGGGAGCTTTGATTGGGGTTCATTGTGGTGGCACGCTCAAAGGTAACATTACCTTACAGTTAAATGTTTATTGCTCCACCACTGGCAAGGTGCTTCTTTATTAGCTTATTAGCAAATGGGTCATGGCTCTAGCACGGCAAAGCTTGCATGAAATAGAATTGGAGACTTAGGATCTTGAAGAGGTCTTGAGGAGACCCAACACCAAGTGTGAGCTTCAGCCACTTCAGGAGGTTGAATGAAAATGTTCCGATAACAAAATGCACTTTTTGAGCATATTTGGAACACACGACCACTGAAGGTTGGTGGATCAGCGTTAGCCAAGCGGAAAATGGAAAAGAGAGTTTTATCTTTGGCAGGGGCGAACACCAGAGGAGGAAAGGTCTCCAAGAAAAAGATGTAATGGCGTTTATGCTCCTCCATTTTGGGGAAACCAAACCAACCAGACTGAAAGGGTCATGGAATGAGCAAGTTGTATTGCTTCGTCAGCACTCCAAGAAGGTAAAAACTTGTATTTTTTTCGACGGACAAGTGACCTTTGAACGATTGAGCCCAGACTCTTCATGTGTTTGACATTTTTGGTCCAACATTCAACTTCAGCTTGAACGGCTTGTTGCTCAAGGGTTTACCCGTTTAGCACGCCAACAGTGAATTACCATTTGTATAAGATGAGGTCAATGTCCTTATTCTTGGGCCCACGTCCGGTGATTTTCTTCACGAGCCCACTCGAGACCATTTCTTTCAGTTTTGGAATCTGCTTCATCCAATCAAAGATCCTCCTCCGAGCCACGGAAAATATTTTCGAGGCTGCATATTGGCTGTGTTGAGTGGCATAGAGAGCGACCTCAAGCTTGAAAGCCGGTGGATAAGCTAGGTTTTGAGTTTCCCTTTTGCATTCCAAGTCGTCTTCCATGCCTTCCACGTACAGCTTTTCCTCACGTCTTCAAAGGAAAGGGAAGAATGAAAGAAAGAGAGAGAGAGGGAAAATTCCTTGAGGTGAAAAACTTGAGATATGCTACATTGAACACAAATCAATCAGAATTTGAATCAAACTACCATCCACGGGAGGCGTTGATCCAAAAGCCCTCCCAATGAGGCGTGATTGGCGGACAAACAAGTCAGATGAGACGGACCAAAAACTAGTTATGACGGAAGGAAGAGCACTAGGCCAGAAAATAGTCTTTCCAAAAAAGAAAAAAAAACGGATGTTTGAATTGACCGAGAGATGGAAATGAGAGCTTGGAAGCTCGGTTTGAACACATAGTTCCCTGCAAAGAACAAGGCTGTTCTCACCGATGAATTTAGACTTACCTGTTTTTCCACAACAAGAACCACTTGCACGTGTCTTCGGACACTTGGCCCGCCTGTTTGATAATTTCTTGAATTTGCTTGGTCACGATCGAGCTCGAAAGTACTTGATGATTGCGTCTGCATCGTGCCAACCAGTCTATGAATGCACCATCCAGTCCCTGGAACCCATGGGAAGGGAAGGCGGAAGGAGGAAAAGAAGAAGGAGAAGATATTCTTTCCAAGCGTCTTTTAATTAGGTCCCCATTTGGCAGCCTCGAGTGCCCATCATGGCCAGATGAAAGTGTGGTCGAATCCACTTCAAACTCCAGGGATTTGAATTGGCGCGCCTCTTCCTCCGAACAGAACGAGGAGTTGTAAAATCTGGTGGGTTTTCCCTCGAGACTTGTGTCTGTTGCGGTCGAGGCCGTTTTCACCCAGCCGGACACGGTGGAGTGGTGAACGCCAAACTTTTTGGCCGTCTCCTTGTACGTATGGGTACGGGCGTATTCCCGCACTCGTTCCTTGAGCTGGTTCAGGAACTTCGGGCCCAGACTCCGATGGTGAGCGATCACAGAAGTTCCACGAGGTTCTTGAGTGGCCGAAGAGGAACGTGGACTCGAGACCATCGAGGAAGAAGATCCAATATCGTCCCAGGACGAATGCTGCGAATACGGTGAGAAACTTTGCTCGCTTGCAGACCCAGAAGGCGAAGGGAGGCTGAAGGGTAGAACGGAACTACTTAGATCACAGAGCAATGAGTTATTCAACGAGGAGGACGAAGAGGACGACGAGGAGATCTGCAATAACAAGGAAATGGAATCAATGAATAACAACGGAGAAGTTTTCTTCCATTGAGATGATGTCATTGTAAGCATGTTAAGGCTCAAATTCAAGAATATCTATTTCATGACCAAACTTCTGCCAATAAGCCGTCGGCTTTTGGGTTTTTTGGGTTTTGGGGACTTCAATAAATCTAGAAAAAAAATAATAGATGCACAAAAATTGTTTGAAATTGTTAGGTGGCGGAAGCTTCTTCAAAACCACAATTTCGTTTTTCTCGTCCTATGCTGGATGTCTAGATGTGCCTCAAACCATAAGGTATAAAAAATGAACCAATAAAAGTGTCTAATTGACGGGAAGGAAAAGAAAAATGTAAGCCCCTCTAGATGCACTTTTTTGCCGTGAAATGAATTCCAGAGAGATTGATGAAAATGGATCTCGACTTGGAAGCTGGGAAAAGGCTTAAGAAATGGGGAGAGAGAAAAACAGCCCTGGAACAGGATTTACTTCAGCCAAAACCATTCCAAAGCACTTCCCAGGAAATTGATTTGAAATTGAAGTGAAAGAGGCCTTAGGATTTTCTTCCTCGTCTCGCCTTATGTTTCTATAGGTATTACGGGAAAATTCAGCTAAGGACGTTTCATTCATTCATTGGACAGTTAGACACTGAGTTTGAAAGAAGGTGTGAAAGTGAGTTGGTTGAAAAGGCCTCTCACCACATGGCTGTTGTTGTTGTTGTTGCTGCTGCTGCTGTGGGTGGTGGTGGCCGGGATGGCATCAGCAAGGGAGGGCTGGCAATCGCTCATGAAGAACTCGTCCTCGTGAGACACCATTATCGGCGGGAGCGGAACTGAATCCAGGATATGCTCAATATTCATGGATGTCTCCTCCGCGGCCTCATTTCGAGGCTCTTTGGATAAGCCAACGAGATCATTGAAGGGTGAGACAAACGAGCAATTGAGCGCCTGATGGTCGGGATGCTGTTGATGTTCCTCGGATTTCGTCAGCTTGCTTTGATCGTCGTCGTGAGTAGCATCCTCGAGTGAATCCCAAGATAAATTTGAAATGATATCCTCATGCCTGGGATCGTCTTGGAACATGATGGTATGTTCCAACATTTGATCAATAGCATTCTGATCCTCTCCATCGTCGATTGCAGTGTGCCATTCGGTGGATATGGAGCCAGAGTGTGATGGGTCCTCCGGGAAGAATGTGGAACAGGTGGAGGGCGAGAGGGTTGCCAATTTTATTGGATGAAACTGATGCTTTCTTTGAAGATAGTAGAGATAATCTCGAGCTTCAGTGGCCAATGATGGCGAGTCCACCAACGGGACCTCGTTGTCAATGGACAGGGTATGGATCTAAGTGGAGAACATTTAGATTAGATCGAGCTCTTGGGGACTAATGGACTCACTAAACCCCATTTGCATTGCATTACAGGATGAAGAAGAGTCGAAATTGACCCACTCAAACTCACGTCTTGAGCCGATTTTAGGTCCATGGTGGAATGAGAGAGTTGGGGCTGCTTTTGCCAACGGGACAACCATTTCCAATACCATCCATCTGAAGCCTGAAAAGGTCCAAATCTGAATTGATTGAAGCATGAACTCGGCCCCTGGTTAGAGAAGCTGTGTTTGCGGTACAAATAGTGGAGCATGGATCCGTTTCCACTTGGTAAAGTTAACAAGAGAAGAACGCTAAGAGTTGAGAGACAAAGAAGATGTGGTCTGTTATCTAAAAAAATGATAACTTTCTCAAAACATATTTTTCTTTTCATCTTTCATTTGACAGCGTTCTGAACCAAGAACGGATCGATGCAATACTTTGGACCCACATTGATTCTTCAGGTTCTTTGAGCTCTGAGGAACAAGATTTTTCTCTTGTTATGCCATCATGCCCCCGCCCCTTCCCTTTTCAAAGAAGGAAACGGGATCTACCCTTGACAGCAAATTGGCAGTACTGTAATGGGTCCATTGGAATTTGCTGTCATTGGTCCAATCTCAAACAAAAAGAAAACCATTGCGAAAGAGACTCTCCAAGAAAGAGAGAAGGGCATTCATAGTCGCAAGGACTTTAACATATTGAGGCCATTCGTTTCGAGTCAAGTGCAGCTTTGGGACTCGCAAACTTCGATCATTCTACTCGAATGACTGCATCAATTCTTCCATGTCTCCAGGCGCTCAAAAATTGATGGAACACCAGTGGTGGCATGATAACACACATAAACCAAACTTGGTTTGCAAAGTTTGCTCCTCACATACGATTGTTGATTGTCCTACCTTGAAATCTTTCATGCCCTCTCGATGAAAGGCCCATCTTGCTCGGGCTTGAACGAGCTTTTTGGAGAGGGCCTTTTTGCCCTCCGTTCGGCATTCTTGGCGCCAATCCCATAAGTCACTTTCCAGCCGTGTGATTAAGGCTCGATGCTTTTCTCGTTTACTCATGACGCCCGTCTCGTTTCTGGGCCATTTCCTCGGCTCAACCACCGAACCAAACAATCTAGGAGCAATTGGAATGGATCCTGGATCAACAATAAGTTTGATGGTGTGTTTGGAAGTCTTGGAATATCGTGTGAGTGAGTGACGTGGAGGATCTCTGTTTGTAATTGCGTGTTCACGATATGAATACGAAGTAAAGGAAGAGCTCGAGGGAAATCGACGGAAGAGAAAACACTTCTGACTTCTTGATGATTCCTCAAAGCGACTGCCAAGGTCGACGACGATACTCACACCATATTCCTTATTCCTGTCAAGAAACACTTGGAGCGAGTCATTTGGGTAGACTCAAGAAAACAAAGAGAACCAAGAGCGTTTTTGTTTAAATATTCACGATCATGGTCGAGAACAATAAACAGTTCCTTTTAGGTCGATCAAATTTTGTTGGCAGGAATATGGCTACTCTTCACTGATTATTGGGTAACAAAATGCCCGTTTTCTCTTGGGATGCCAGAGCATTTGGCAATGTCAGATCATATTCCCCCGCCATATTCAGGGCGAATTCTAAAAACAGCTTAAATTATGGGTAGAAAGATGAAAAGCACTTGACAAGTATGTTGATCGTATCTTTTTGTATGCGCTGAAATCGCATTAGAGAGAGCTTATTGATGTACTGTTGCTGCTGACACATTAGATCCGATGGTACTTTGGTGTCACATATTGTATGTTTCTACATAATGCAAATCTGCCTGTCTCCATCATCCTGACTGTCCAATTCTGGAATACTATTGACTGATTAAAAGTGGTTACTGTCATGTTCCACATCCCATCGGTTCCAGGACAATTTCGATGACGCCTTGAATCTTTCTCTCTCCATGGTTTCAAAGGAAAAATGGTTAGGTACAAATAGATGAAAGAAAGAAAGGAGTTCAATTTTCAAGCTTGACGGCCAATTATTGATGGTGAAGAATTTCAGGGATAATCCAAAACATAAGATATTGGCATCAAAGTCGATACGTAACGAAATTGTTTTTTTCCAAAACTTCGGTCATTTCTTCAGTTAAACCTTTATGAAACAGTGAGATCATTTTTTACACAAAGAGCAAATGTGGGCATTAAATGTGTTTTCATGTAAAGCTTTTGACCCACAATTCAAAATAAAAGTTAGACCAACGTATCTGATACTGTACGTCTTCAAAAGTATCCATGAGCTTTGTCCCCACCCAGGATTAAGGGTCAATTCTGGTGACCGTAGAGGCTTAATGTGCGTTTTGAGAGCACCTTCAAGCCCTCGAGAATCCAGGTTAGTTCGAACAATGATGTCAACTTCTCTTCTTTCTCGGCTCCTTCATTGTTTAATTTGCTTTGCTCTAATATTCGTAGGGAATACGTAGGCCTTGTTGATCCGAGTGCATCTTTCAAGTCAGACTTGGACAAATTTGTAGAGGGCATTTCAGATCAACCCTACATTCAAGGACTAGCCCGGTCTGCCAAATCAAATTCGTTGGTGGACCAAATGTCATATAAAGATTGAAAGGTAATAAATAGACGAATTATAATCTTTCATTTTAATAGTACTGGGGATTACATTCCCTGTAGCGGTTAGATAAGCCCGTGAAAAATCAAAAATCAAAAATACAGATTTACAAACTAATGCAAACGGTGTGGTTTTAGTTGATGTGGAGTTTTTCGAAAAGTAGGTTCTCTGTCGAAATCAGAATGTGTCTCCACTTGTGTGTTTTTATTTCCCTAATTAAGCATAGTCGCAGATGAGAATGGAGCAAGAGGAATTGCGCTCAAGACCAATCTATGTCTCTTCCCATTAGTCAGAAAAAGTACCTAAACACGCTTTTAATTCCTTTAAGTCGCCTAATACTGAAAAACTTATCATCCCACTCTTTCTCCATTTCCAAAGCTCCCAAATGAGGTTGAGGGTCATGTGACACCAGGTCACATTTTTCGAATTGGATTTATGACATCTGTTCCACACGTCTGTGATCTGTCAAGGAATTCTCTGCGGTAACAAGATAGAAGAGATGACAACGACGAAAGCAAGAGTAAGAAGACTCGCCACCATTGGTTGGGTCTGTAGAAAAAGGCTGCCTTTATCAGGGTAACCGGGACCAAGGTTTGGTCGAGATTTCTACAGTACAACAATTTAAACGTACGAAATGTTTCGTTCAAGACGATGAAGCTAGTGTTAAGCATTAAAGCAACCAAGAAAAGTGACATACGTATGTTGAATGGATTATGACACGTTAACTTCGTCTTCAATGCAAGCTGATTACAAAAAGCTTGCCTTTTCCTCTTCATGATCATACTTTCTAATATGCTTGTAGGTCCATATGTGATTGTTAATTACAGACGAGCTCCACCCCAATGAGTTCATTGGCACTCATAAATTTCAATATACTCACTAATTGCCCTCATAAGTCTAATTCACAAATTCGATCCAAAGGCAAAACAAATCAAGTGCATTGTTGTTTCACAATTTGTTTTGTCCGTCATGCATTAAAATGAAAGTACTCTTATGCAGGACAACGTAATGCATCTGTTTCAGGGAGTCTCCCGAGAGTCTCCCGAAGCTTGATGGTGGACAAGTGTTGCTTGTGTTTTGCAATATTAGGGCGAGGTTTGGATCCAACGTGTGCCAGTTCCTCTCTTCCGAGACTGTCTTGGTACCAGGTAGCGCTTAATTCGTTTGTGACCTCTTTTTAAGGCCATTAATTAGGGGCCCTGAGGTGTATCTTATTAGCAATTCATTTAAGCACGTTGGAAGTAAAGAGCCACGTGCAATTTAGTATGTATTTGAATAACAATAAGCCAACGACGAGTTTCTGGGTTTCTTGAACATGGTTGGATTAATGAATCATTTCTTGTCACCCCGATCATGGGTTAAGATCTAAAAACCATCTAGTGTACATGCAAGGATTACTAGTGAAGATCTAGGCTTTCTTTCGGGTCGGTGGACTGGTGGACTGGTTCTCAATTCTGGCTTCGTCTATGTGCAGAACGGGTATCCTGTTCATGCATAACAGAGGCACGAGCCTCATAGTCCGATATGATGACAGATAAGTGGTCTGCTTAATTAACACAGAACGAAAACAATTGTGTCGCTCAGGGCAAGGAATGGATCACCTTCATTACGTTCAAACAAATAAGATCAAACGCATATGTACATAACAAAAAATCAGGTTACACTTGTGTGCTTAAATATTTTGTTGTGTTCATTTTTATGATGGCCATGGTCGGTTCATTAACATGTTTGTCAGGGAATCACCACGGTCCAAGTGCATTATGATGTCAACTTGGAAGTGGTTCCAGGAACCGGTCTTTTTGTTTGCAGATTTACACTCATTTATGTTTGCGACAGCTAATAAATACTTGATGATATGGCACGTCATCTATAATTCATGCGAGTAAATACGGTCGTTACATGCAAGTTTGGTCGCCGAACCTTAGTGTTCTTCTCTAAACGAATATCATTAGTGTTTTCATAACCCATATCGCAAAGGTGTACGTTTCTTACATCGATCCCCAAAACAACATACAGCTACTGGGTTTGAGGACGAATATACGTTCTCTAAAACGTCTTTTCGGTCAAAGAACTGCAAATGTTTCAACTATGGATCCCAAAAGTTGAAAATAATAACTGAAATGCTTACCGCCAATTTCTGGTGGCACATTTAGACAAGAGAACCTTTTGAAGCGAATTGTATGTTACACTTCTGGACAGTTCCTCTCGAAATTGTGTTCCACCTTTCTCCGAAAAGCGTTAGTGCGCTACTGAGGCACTCTTATGTGGAGGGAAAAACATGTTCCCCTATTGCAAGTGGCAAACCTTCGTCCCTCCTTTTCTCTTTTGGACGGTGAGACAGACGAGGACCACGGTTAGAATTAAGTCCGGCCACTCTTGTTTTCAAAGCAAGAGTCTTCAGGCCTTTCGAGTGAAAAGATGCCCAGATCGCTGGAGTGGGAGGACAACGCGGACATTGGACCGCCCAACATGTGGGTATTCATTGGCGGAAAATCGAATCTCCTTATACAAAAGAAGAAGTGGCAATGAGCAGCCGTGTTCCCAAATGGGGCCATATTTCCAAATAAACTAAAAGCCGGGATACCGTGTGAGACAAGACTGCTCCCGGATGATTTATCTAAAGGGACGGCTACGTTCCTGGGATTAGATGCAGGGAGCGATAAAAACAAACCTCCCAACCAGCCAGAGCATTCAACAGTCGTTTCACGTACATGTACGCACTACATGTATTTCGCTCGCTTCCGAGTCGAAGCTTGAGTAAAGAAAAATTGGGGACACGCTTCGCTTAAATATTGAATGTACATAAAAAATTCATCCTCAAGGATCCGTTAACTGAAGAATTCCAGCCAGTCCACGCCTGATCCAATGCTCAGGTGGGTTCTTGGACTGCAAATTTAGAGTGAACACATAGTTGGTAGAGTGACCTGTAGACAGAATACGACCTTGACGCTCTTCATTTCGGTATATTGGACATTCGTAGACGAAGCCAGCCTCTCCAGTCTCGTTCTCAAGTTCTTTTTGACTGTGCTTGAGGATAGGTCGGAAAAGAATCGGTGGCAAGAGCTCAGAGTGAACTTTGTGAGTGGCCTCTTTTAAAACTCCCGCTTCCAGGTCCCAGCTGGCGCCTTGTAAGAAAATCCCCTTAAGAACAACGCTGTTTTGAACCGAGGCTGGCGTCTCAGGCGCCGGATTTCTTTTCCGAATGGACTCCAAAAGTTGATCCCCCTGGAGGATTTCCCGGGGTGTCAATGGGATAAATTCACAATCCACTTGGTCCATGGTGAGCGATTGACTCCGGGCAAAGTTCTGCAAGACAGCCGTGAGAAGAGATTGAGGGAAGAAGAAGCCGCTGAGCCAATATTGCTTTTTCGACAAGCAAGGTGACGACAGTTCGTCCTTCGATTCTTTTTGATGCATTGGTGAATCCGTCCCCTTGTTGCTATCCTTTGAAGGGGCCTCTTTGAGAGGCCAGGGGCCCTGAGCTATCCAGTCTCGAAAAAAGCCAATTCGATCCTGCAAATCCTTCATGTAGCCGTTGAGGGACCTCAGTGATGGATACGAGACTTGAAGCCACTGGTTGGGAATATGGTCTCGAATCAGGCTTTCAAACACACGTTCGATATCAACGGACATGAGGATCTCGCCGGTCAAGGCTTGCTCGACGAGTTCAAGCGAGTTTCGAATGCGATCCAAGAGCATGTTGTATCGTGTGGTCTCTAATCTTAACACCATGTTCAGGGAGTTCTCATAAACCACTGGGAAACTCGCATTGATCGCTTCTGAATCGAAATTGGTGGGTAAGGCTGCTCTCATGGTCTTCACATGATTAAGGAGAGCACTTGAGGCCAAGCCCTCGTCCGCATGGGACATGGGATCCAAATGAGGCTGGGCGGTGAGCACTCCTTTCAAGAGCTTGTACGAGTCTCGAGTGTTTTTGATAATAGCCGCGTTGTCGTTCAGACCCAGACCCTCTGGGATGGTGATGGTTGGAAGCCCATCAGAAATGAATTCCAGGCAGTGGGAGTGCGACAGCTCGGTGGGGACTTTGTACACACCATTCTCAGACAGTAAATACCCCCGAGCCTCGGCCACGTTCTCATTAAAGAAGTGGTGTAAAAGGGCATTCAAAAGGCGACGATCGAGCGGATCTGTGACACGGCCGCCATAATTGCATTCGGAAGTCAAATACAGCAAAGCCTTAAGGGGAGGCAATGAGCGTTGGTTAGTATTCTCTTCGCGTGGTTGATGCTTTTGCAGCGTGTTTTGCAGCTGCTTCAGACTAATGGTCAAGTCCGACTTGTTGAATCCGTATGGAGTATTCCATCCCACGGACTCGTATTGGAGTCGCTCCAAAACTACTCCGTGAAAAAATGCCAAACTGAAGAGGAGTCTTCTGAACTGTTGACGGAATTGCGGAGCCTCATCCAAGCGATAGAATCTTTCATCCTTGATGGGCTCTGAGAGATAAGCCAATTCCAAATTGGCTTTCAGGCCTTTAGGTGATTCGAGACTGATTTTCACTCCAATTTGAAGCAAGGACGACGGGAATGAGAGAGTGGAGTAGCTAGTAAGCCAGAGGCGGAACGATTTATGAACATTGACCGAACCTGGCCGAACAGAGGTGATTTCTTCCTCCCATAAATTGGCCAAAAGTGACATCCAATGCTCGGCCAAATGGCAGTTCTGCAGAATGACCCAACCTCCAGACTCGGCGGCTTGAACTATGGCTCGATGGGCCAGAGGTCCTTGGCCTTGTCCCAATGACAAGGTGGTGATGAACTTGGGCTCGTGCGGCTTTGGCGGCTTGAAACCGTAGATGGCGGATAATGGATCCACTCCGGAAGACAGCATCAGGATGATGGGGGTTTCGTGGGTGGACTCGGAGAAAGATTTCTCCAGATCCAATGAGGGCGCTTGGATAAAGTCAGACCCAATTTTCTTCACGATAAAATCCCTGACAGCAAAGATAAGCATATCTGGACGGAAGAAGCGAAGAAGAACTAATCGCTCAAGTTCTCTGAAAATAGAAGAAAAACAAAATGGAATCTGGCATCCCTAGAAAAAAGGGTTTCCTCTCCTTTCTGCTATCCTGCCACAATACAATACTCCCACTGTTGCCTTTGACTACTGTTTGCTCGATGATGAAGATGAAAAAGACGACCACGACGACGACAACGATGCTGGGTGCAAAATGTTTGTCTTGAGACAATAACCGGCAACGAGGAATGTGTTCCTGTTTGCTGGTCTTTGGCTTTTCCTCGCCATTGGCTTGCCTGCCAGAGATTTTTTCAAGATTGGCACGCTTTATTGTTGATGGCCTCTCTGTAATGTGCTCTTTATCTTCTTGAAAGGAGCCAGAGGGCCAACATTGATGCTGGCCTTCATTCTCACTCGACTTGGGACTACAAAACTTCAAAACAGATGACTCAACAAGAGCATCAAAGTGGTGAGTGTCTTTTGTCTTATTTTGGGATCATTGCACACACCATCACCTTGGGAGCGAGTATGGAAATTGATCTCATGAGATATGGCCAAAGCGATTGCAAAGTACATAGGCTGGCATTCTTATGAAAGCTAAGGATATGTTTTGGTCTGCAATTGGCCGATATTCATATTGTTGCATGACTCAGGAAATTTGCTAGGTCTGGATCAGCAATAAATTGGCCAACGTGATCCCATATATACCGATGGGGTGTCTAACGCTTCACTTTGATTACAGGTTGTATTCAGTATACATACCGCTTACCTTAGGTCCTACCATTACTACTAGACCATGGTATTTTATGGTATATTGGAAAGCCTTTTTCCACCGAAATTTAATGGCCGTGAACAAAAAACTTCATCCAGTCCTCACTCCACCCCTCCCCTTCCTCCTCTTCGTCTTCTTACTTGGGATCATTCAACAATCTCAATGGCTTTCTTTTATAATCCGACAATACATCGTGTCAGCTCGAAATAAAACAAGATCTAAGAGCAAAAAAACGGTACAGATTGTAGTGTGTTGTGAGATGTACTATACATAAGGCGGGGTCCCAAATAATCCGCAGGCCCTTTGAAGTAACCCATCTAAAGTTTACTACAAGTTGCTGCCCCCCTCCCCCCTTCGGACTTTAGGAAAATTGGAATTGGGTGTCGTCGGTGAAGGAATGGCGTGGGTGTATACATACTTGAGTTTGTCCCATACATCAGGCAACTTGGCGTGGAAGGAATTGGGTGCTTCAAAAAGGGCTTGCCTCCACTCAGTGGTCTTCAACTTGAAATGATCCATCAAACCCTGAAAGGTGGGCAGCTGAAGGGAGGCCCTCACAATTTCGTTCCATGATTTATCGCTCAACCAGGTGGGCGCAGGGTTGGGTTGCTGGGTTGGGTTGGTGTGGTCGCCCCCATTGAGCAAGAACGACCAGACTTTGGCAGATATTTCACCACGTCCCTGAAGGATCCCGACGCAAAGTATCAAGGAGAAGACGAGGATGTGCTCGTGGAACAAGGAGCGACTGATATTTTGATAGATAATAGTGGTGAAATGATGAGTCAGATCCTGAATGCGCTCCTCCATTTTCTCACGACGAACACATCTTTGTATTGACTTGTGGTAGAGATTCACGAACCAGGGGAGAGAAAACTGATACATGGGATCAATATTTGAGAGCTCGGAAATGCAGAAGAACAAGATGGAGGCGTGAATGGCTACTGGTCGGTAACCGTCCCTGGTGGTGTCGATCTCGGATTCAGTTTCGGAGGCAATCCTTTGTTTGGCTGCAATTTCCTCCGAGAGAACCTTGGAAGAGGAGAGGATTTGAATGGCCGTTTCATCCTCCAAAATATTTCCCTGTGAAGCGGAGAGGACCTTCAGAATCTTGTCTTCAATATCTTTCAGCTGTTTGTTATTCTTGGCCCCTTCGAGAATAAGTTGGTTCTTCTTTTCCTCAAGTTCGGGCTTTTCCACGGCCGCCAAAATACCCAGAAGCTGGTCCTGGAGCCCCTCAGGGGTGATCATGAAATTCATTAAGGTCACCTTCACCGAGACCTCCGGTGGGAAATGGGGGTTCTTTAAATCGGTAACAATGTACAATTTGAAGTCGTGGTTGTATTCCACGATGGCGTCGCCTAGCAAAACGCAGTCGACCCCGTTGTGAACGAAAGTCTGTCTTAGTAGAATTGTTTCCAACCCGGGATCCAATTCATTACTCACGTTCTCCAGAAGAGCTGGGTAGCCTTTTTCGATCGCTTCTTGAAGCATGGTCAAGTAATCGGGATCGGTGTATTTGATGACCAGTAGTCTATTTTCCTTCTCCATATTTTTGATCCACTTGGAGGCCTGACCTTGTGGATCAATCATCAGGGGCCATCGCCTCGCATTGGCCACAATCACGCCGTTATCGACTGAGAAGTAATCTTTGGGCAACCCGGCGATTTGCCACTGCCTTATCTCGACGGGATCCCCCAACGTATTGGTCAAGGAGAAGTCCGGAGAACACTTGATGCCCTCCTCCTGACATTTGCTCCTCCATTCATCAATGATCTTCAATCTGTACACGGAGTCAAAGGCTCCCAGATAAGCCACGGTTCCAGCCGAGAGAAGGACGTCCCCTGTGATATTGAGTAACCTTTCCCCAAGTTGAGCCGCCATTTCCCGCCAACGATCCCGTTCTCCTCCCAGCCCTTGAATCAATTTCTCTGCTCGATCCAATTTCTGCGAACACAACTCGATATTGTCCTCGAGGTCCTTTTTCTTTTTGGTCATGGCGGCAAATTCGTCGTTGAGAGCTTGCAGCTTGTCCGTGACTTGTTGAAGTTGAGCCCGCTTCTCGTTGAGTTTGTCCATTTGCCGGGCCAGTTCCGTCTCAGCTTCGGCTAATTTGGCCTTTTTGGGGGACACAATCTTGATCACTCGATCGTAAACCTCAATGGCTCGAACCCATTTGCAAAGGCCTTCGCAAGCGGTGGACACTTTCCGGACCAAATTAGGATCAAAGTATGGATTATTGACATATTTCTCGCGGATGCGCTTCATAATGATTGGAGGGATGTTGTCCTTGTCGTAGGCTCGCAGAGTGTCCAAAAATTTTATGTCGCCCATCATTTTTTGCCCTGGCACCCAAAAGTCATCGATAAGTTTGCCCTGATTGTCAGGATCCGGCTTCCTTTCAGCTGGAACTCCTTTCATGACACAAACAGCTTCGACGACAAATTTGACAATCGGAGCCGGATTCTTCATGGTTTTGACTACTGTAATATCCGAAGGGTTCAGTGTGTTGAGAGCGTGAACCGCGGACTGAAGTGCAGGTATGGCTTCCGCCAGATCGTTTTCGCAATCGTCTCGAATAGCTTGTGCCGCAGCAGCCGCTTCGTTGGCCAAGGCTTCATCACAAGCCACAATTTCCTTTTTGGCCTCCACTTGAATGGTATCTTGCTCGATTTTAATCATGAGTTTTTCCGTCTCGTCCGAGGTCTCCAACAATTGGGGTCTCAAGGCCGTCAACTCATTTTGCATGGCACTTACCTAGAATGGAAACTGGAAGCATTTCTCGAGAACCGTACAAAGGCATTGTCATTCTTCCCTCATTTTCCAACTACGAGCGTCAAAGACTCCCTAGACGCTCGCTTCAGACACCTCTGTTTGCAATTTCCTGTCTGGGGACAAGTCAAGTTACTGGAACATTCTACTTAGTCATCCATGTGGGAGGAAGCGAGAAATGGTCCAACATCATTTCACATCTTCAAACAAGAACCTACCGTAGATGAATTAGGTATACCCTACATGCATTGTGTGTGGCCTTTTGCTCTCTTTGTGTGTCACTTATCGAGCTAGGGCATATCAAATGTCCGTTCCTCTGAAAGAGGTTCCTTGAATTTCGAGTTCACACAAAGCACACAAGGAAGGAGTACGGCAAAAAGCCTGAAAGTATCATGCCGAGGTAAGAACTGACCTGGGAGGAGGCAAATTCGAGCTTCCCCAATCCCATTTCATATCTGTTCTTCAAGTTGAGAATCTCCTTTTGTTTGCTCTTCAAAAGGATCTTGAATGTATTGATCAAAGCCAGGTAGGAGGTGGGTGTCACGTAGTTGTACCTCTTCAACTCTTTGAGGAACTTCTGGGACAGCAGACTCGCACTTTGATGGAAATTGGCACACATTTGGACGCAGTTTTCCCTGCTCTCCTCATCGAGGTCCATTTCCTCTAGAAACTTGCCAGCCACCTTCTCCAATGCATCCACTGGCCATTCGGGAAACCAGTCGATGGAACAACAATTGATCAAAGAGGGGAACATTCTGTGGGGTGCAAGCAGAAGAACATGAGTGGTGGAACAACTTTGAGAAACTTCGACATGAAGATCAAAAGTAACAATGTGGGTGCTTGATGGTCAAGACGCCCATAGTGGTGCATGCTTGGCACGTCCAAGATCCAGCACTCACGGCAAAAAAAACTTGACGGAACTTCTTGATTGGATCACAAAAATAACAACAAATGCAATCCAATAAAGAGTTGCTGAACTGACCTTAAGCGATTCCGAAATGCTGGTCCAATGGGTGACATGCAGAGGACAATGTGCAGATTGCGTTTGACGTTTTGCAAGAATATGTTGTAAAGGTTGGCGAACGATCCATCTCCACCCAAATCCCGTGAGGCTTCAGGTCGACTTGATTGGATTCGCTCCAAAATTTCGGCCTTCTCTTCAGGTGCAAACAAATTCGGCACTTCGCCCGTATTGAGGACCATACTGATGTCTTCCAGGAAGGCTTCGTCCTTTATCTGAAGGTCAGTGAACAAGAACACCACTTGTCGAGAGTCTGCACCGGCTTTTCTCAACACCCTTTTGAGGTCAGCCCTCCAATTGGTAATTCCATATGACTTGTTCACCTCAATCTGGAACAATTCGAGTCCAGCGATGAATGTGGCTAACCGGGTCAAAGATTGTCGCCCACTTCCTCCGAGTCCCACGAGTAATGCATGCCCCCCTTTATTTCGGATGATCCGATTGATCCTCGAGGTATGTTCCACTGCATAACGGAACATCACTA
This sequence comes from Tigriopus californicus, assembly GCF_007210705.1. Classification (NCBI taxonomy): domain Eukaryota; kingdom Metazoa; phylum Arthropoda; class Copepoda; order Harpacticoida; family Harpacticidae; genus Tigriopus; species Tigriopus californicus. Next base: position 5,367,157 of record NC_081440.1, on the reverse strand, counting down.
ATGGCATGGGCGCCTTGGAAACCGTGTTGTATTCATGCAAATAATGCTCCATGGCTTTGGCCAGTAAGGTACTATCGGGAATTTCGTCGTAGACTTTCTTATCTACTTCGGGGTGCATATAATCTCCAAAGCAAATGGAATGCAAATGTTCATCCGTTGCCACTGAAGATCCAGCCATGACATGGGGAAAAAGAATTTTGGCGAGATCCACTTTGAACTCAGAACTGCAGTTCCTTTTAACCATGGTGAAAAACATTTTCCGATCCTCGTCGTCGATGAGGCGGTCATAAAACACGCGGTAGACCTCATGACACCACAATCGAATGAGCTTATTTGGATCCCGCAAATGAGAACTCGGGATGGACCGGACGCCATCAATAACCTTGGAGAAGTCCCTCAAATTGAACATGTAATGGCATTTGCTGGGTGTGGGCAGGAAAGTGGTGATCACACTTTTGTATATTTTCAACGAGGCATCCACCACAGATTGATTCATCTGATGAATGGCCATCTCAAAACCGCTTTTGAAATGCCAGGTCACCACGGTGCTGAAGATCCTTCGCAAGGTATCGTCGTGGAACTGGTCCACACTCAAGATATTCATATGTCTGAGAAATCGAGGCGAGATCTCGTTTCTTCCACTTCCAGGAGGACTCACAGCAGTCAGAAGCAAAGTGTCCAAGATTTCCATCTTGGAACTGTCTTTCCGCTCATACCAATATCCGTGATCTATCCACTGGAAAGAGAATGGCGTGGTTTCTGTCTTGCCTTTATTCTCATGCATAGAGCGAGGCTCATTAGCAAGAAATCTTAGACGTAGTACTATGTAGAAGGCTTGAACTTTTGGTATCCCTCAAAATGCATCGTACTGGGGAGTGGCGTTTTGGAAGTGATCAAAAATGGATGGAAGAGGAAGCAAACAAAACAGCTGAGATTTTACATGGTCAATAGCACAAATGCTCAAATTGTAGTCAATGAGTTTAGGTTTGGAAAGTCCTTCTCCCTTTCCTCAGTTTTGAACCTTTTATCTAGTGGTAATTCCTAAAACTTGGCCTCCCCTCCAACCTACTACAGAACGTACAAAGTACATGCTGTAATTTCAAAGTAGACCTCAATACTATCCTCAAACAAAAAAAAAAGCGCAAAGAGAAGAAAAAAAGAAAAGGAAAGTTCTCATTGAAAGAAGCAATCAGCGAGCACTTTTTTGGTTGTACTTTTCTCACAATGGGACGAATCAAGGCTCCTTTGTACCTGTCTTAAGAGTTCCACGGGCGGGATCGTGTCGCTCTCATCCATTTGAGGCAGGTTCAGATCATCCACAAAGATGACACATTTCTTGCCCATCGCAGGCCCAAAGACGCCTTTCCTCCGGCGATCCAGCTTGGACATGATCACATCCTGGGTGTAGTTAACCGATGTTCGGGCCGAGAAATTAATCACATTGGTAATGAACTTTTCTTTGGGCAATCGACGAATGAAGCTGTTGGTGATGAAGGACTTTCCCGTTCCCGTATGTCCCAAAATGGCTAACGGCATTTCTTGAGCGAGAGCGAGTTCCAAAAAGAAGGATTGCTTGACCGTTTCGGCCGTTGGAACGATGAGGACCTCGTCATCCCCCACAAATTGCCCAGGTGCCACTTGATCCACCCATTTCACCCAACAACCCGGTTTGTCCACGTCCAAGGTATAATTAAAGACACTGCTATGATCTGGAATTAGGTTGGTTCTGCCCAATCTGAAGCTCAAGGGTTTGGCATTGCCTTTGACGAGGCCATCAACCAGATTCCTAAAATATGCATCGAACTTGGGTTTGGACGTGTCTGCCATAGTGGAACACAAGCCCCACAGAATGGAGAAAAGGAATGCCATTTGCATGTGAGTTGCATCAACCTCGGAGGAATCTCCGCCCATTTCGTCATTAGCTTTCATTTCAGTGGAATTGGTCGAGGTTGGCACTCCCAACAGAGACTTCAAAAGACTCAACTGACACTTGATGAGATGGAGCTCGGAGAAAGGTAGGAACAAATTGGAGTCTCTAATTTGTTCCAAACAAGGGGGGACCAGCCATTCGAACATGTCGTCCAGACAAACGAGTTTCTCGTCGTCAAAATGTGTTGGTGACAGAGTTTCAATGAATGATTGCTTCAGAGGCCTCCATCCCAAGAGTCTGCTCTCCATAAAGAGAATGCCAGATCGACCCACAACTGCCGGAGAGGCACGTCTCAAGTCTGACATTTCAAAGATAAGATTCATCCACGGAGACAAGGGAATGATCTCGCCGTTCATGAGACAAAGTTTCTTGCTATCATCCAGAACCGTGTTGAGATTCTCGATCCATACCGAGTCCACGGGCCCGTCAAAAACCAACCATTTACGTTCTCCGGGCCCAGCCGTGGCCATTTCGCGATAAATCCGGCCTAGTACGCCATCGGTCCATTCATGGGTCGAGTTGTCAAACACTCCATACAATTGATTCATGGTCACAGACTTGGGGTTGATGATCTTGTAAGTGGTTCGATATTCATGAGCTCGCTCACTCTCAATGGTGTCTCCTGCGGTGGATAATTCCGAGAGCGCTTCGGCCAAGATGTGATATGTTTCGGATTTGCAACTCATTGGCTCCCCAATGATCATAATCCCATGACGAACCAAGACCATCTCGTAAAGCTGGAGAACTTTCCCAATAAACCATGGTGTGGCTTGGAGGCCAAAGTCTTTGCATTTGCTCTTCACCGTTTCTTTGAGTAAGGTCCGATCAAGCACCGGCGGCGCTACGTCGTGAAACAGGTCCTTGACGATGCTTTCAAATAATGGAATGTCCTCGGAGACAAACTTGGGCAAATTGACATCCATGATGGCCTTGAGGACTACTTGGAACTCGTCGTCCAGATCGGGACGGACGACTCGAAAGTGCGCCGAAGTTTCCAGCACGGCCTTCACGGCACGCATCCCATATTCGTAATGGGCTTGATACGAGAGTTGCTCCGAACACAAACGGTAGACTTGGACAATTTTCCTGGCCAATGCCCTGGCATGGAGAAACCCCATGGAATAGAGGGAAACTTCGGCAATCATCTTGGAATCGGGAATCATCATGGCCACTGGTCGGAACAAAAGTTTCAAGTTGTCCGGAATGGGATGGGATGAGTCACAACTAGGGTTCATGGTAATAAATCTGCAAACCAGAGGTGATGCGCAATAAAGAGCTATTTAATTGGCTCCCTCTTGGGAAAGTAAATTAATGAAAGACTTAAAGAAACTATTACCATCTTTTATCATTTGCATTCTTCCCTAGCAGCAGTGCGAAGAAACTTTTTTTCTGCAGTCAGATAATTTCCTTATCATTGCCAAGGCGAATTGAGGGGGGGGGAAAGTTTTTACATCTTCAGCATTAAGTGGAACAGACTTTGGAACCACAGAGGCTTGATAGCAAATGAAACCGAATCCGCTTTCAGAAACTAGTGACCGAACAAGGAAGTCGTAGGTCGATAGAACTACTTCCTTTAGAGCTCCATTTTAAAAGTCTTAAATTAGAACTCCAGGTGCAATTCGTCCACCCCTATGATGATTAAATATGGTAAAGTCGTTGACAATGCTCCATCTCCTACGTCGTTCAAACGGATTGTTTTAGAAGCCAATGGCTTTGGCGAGGATAAAGTTTTCCCTTCCTCAAAAGCTTGGAATCCATTCAAAAGGAATAATGGGACGCAACGTACTCCAACTAAGTCATAGGCCCATTGCATTAAACATTATCCCTCCATTATGGTGGGAAGTTTATAAGCATCGCAGAATGGTTGCCTATGTTCGTTCATACAGTGGCGTAAATGAATTTATACTCACATACAACAAGTCGGGTTGAGGGAAAGTTCCACCCCTTCAAAAGTGAACATTTTTGCCTGACTGGCAATGGCACTCTGGATTGTGTGTATTTGCTGAGCCACCACGGACAACACATCCATATCGATCCGATTGAATTCGTCAAAACATGCCCACGAACCGGATTGAGCCAAACCCTTGAGAAATTTCCCCATACCATGATAATCGATACCATCCGAGCAATTGAACACCACGCACGGTTTGGCGATGGCCTTGGCCAGATCCTTACACGTCTCTGTCTTTCCTGATCCAGCCGGTCCCTCGGGAGCGCCGCCCAAGTTCATCATAATGGCGTTCATTAGAGTGCGGAAACAGCGGAGAGTCAGGGGAGTTATCACCAAGCGGTCCATGTTCCCCAAGTACTCAAAGGCGTAGCGCAACGTGGTGGAAACCATTTTGACACGAACGATGCCTTCCTCATAATCCGAGAGGTAATATCTCATTTGACTAGTCCATGAAAAATCGTCCACATTTGCCACCCCATCCTGAATTAATTGTTCCAATACATCTCGAGCGTGAACGCCCAACACAATGAGGGCCCGAATGGTCTTCCTGGCACACGCCGAGAGTCCATTTTGGACGAGTTTGACGATGGATGATAATTGATTGCTGCACTCCTCGAGGAAGGTGATCAAAGTGCCCTGTTTGATGGCCTCGCTGGCTCGAGAGGTCCAACTAATGGAATGAGAGGTGAGAATAGCTTGGCCTGGCCATTCCAAGACCCATCGGGTGAAATCATCCTCGGTGCGGACATCTTCCAGGTAGGACCGTGTTGAGCGAGAAATTACGTCTTTCAACGAGGCTATCATTTGCTTTTCCACTTGCAATAACCATTTCTCAACCTTAAGCAAGAGAAGAACGAGGGATGAGAGGACGGACAAAAAGATGTCGTACTTAGGGATGAAAAGACAAAGATAACTTTCCCAAGGTGCAAACGTCCTGAGCCTGAGGTGGCTTGCATTCTAGAGGGCTTGGAAGGATAGAGATTTGGTTTGTTTGCAGGTACAGTAATGACGACGACGACTTTCTGAAGGGAAAAGCTCGCTAGTAATGGATAAAAGTTTCCATATTGTCCACAATGCTTGTGTGAGAATATTAAAAGTATTGTCGCGCAAGGGTTGGAAAATAATAAGCTTTCGAATTTATTTCGTCATCTTAGCGACCTGATTTGAAACCTTAAAAGAGGGGAGCAAGATTGATTGCTCCATTAGTTTGGACCAGGGTCACGCTCTCTTCATTGATTTTCTAATGGATTGGTTTTAGCTTCAGATCGAGACCAAAAGTGTTTCACAAGAATCGAGTGAAAGCGGCCAACATATGCCTTTAGAACAAATCCAAATTTCTCACGATATAAAACCGTGCATTGGCGTTGGCCATTACCATTTTCCCACTAGTGTCTCCGAATCTTGCCCACCGTACATTGAACTTGCAAGCAAATTTTTAGTGCCCTATTGAACAGATTTAGAACAATTTAAGGTTTGACCCGAGGACCTTTTTTCACCGCGATTCAACGAGATTGATACTGAGATGAGCGCATTATTTTTCATTTTTTTTTAATACTTACCATGCCTTTGGCATCGGAGGGGAAGACCATGGAACAGAACTCCACCTCCTCGCCATCTTTGGACACCATGCCCACAATGTCTTGATTTCCAAACTTGTCCGCTTCAAATTTGAGATGATCGATTCCTTCAAAGCATTTTCTCACATGTGGCTGAACTCGAAGGGGATCCTTGGTTTCGGATAAAATCTCCAACAACTCATCATTGGAGAGGAAGAAAAATCGGGGGAAGAAAAGCCTCTTCTTCTCGAGATAGTCGTTCAACCCTTTCATGATGGCATCCAAGAGCTCATTGGCCTCGCTCAGGTTCGGCAACATATTGGGCTGGGATGTGGCTTGCAGGACCCGTGGATCGGCCACCGTCTTAGCCATGATGTTTCTCCAAATGCGATCGACTTTATTGAACTTCCGCCCCTCGGTGGGCATTTGCTTCATGATGTCCTCGGAGTTGAATATGGGCTCCAAGTACAACCAGGACTCCTGGCATCTAAGCCATGCATCCAGGATATCTTGCATACTGATGAGCTTCTCCTCCCACTCCCGCATCTCCTCCTCAAAAGGCTTAATGTAGGCTGAGCTGTGCATGGTCTGAGCCTTCAGGATGTGGTCATCTAGCATCTGTTGTACGTCTTCCACTCCGCTGAGAATGGAAACTCCCGATTCTCGGTAGGGTACACACTCAAAGATGACACTCTGCCATTCGGACTTCATCTTAGCCATGGACATTTCCAAGGCGTACTCCTTGCTGGCGGTGGCTCCAATCTCCTCCAATTGGGACATGATTTTCCCCAAACCAGCCTCAATCATATCCGCCAGACTAGTTTCTGCGGTTCGCTTGATTTGGAAACCAATGGCCTGTCCAATGAGGTACCAGTGCCTTTCACGCAAACCTGGATTGCAGAGCGTATGCAGGATGGGCAGATGGATGCGGAATTTTTCTATCTTGCTTTTGATGGTGTCAGCAATTCTTCTGGCTGCTGGGTATTCGCCTAATGTCCGACTGAGATTTGACGCCTTCTCGTACATAGTTTCCACCTGAAATGAAAGGAGTCCATTTGGTTTTTTATCTTCTTCCCATCGCACTTTATGGCAAAGAAGCATCATATCATAGGGAACATGGTTGGGAACTTACCAGAGTCTGAATATCTCCTGAGACAAGACCTTCCAATGGCCCGTTGTACCATCTTTCGTATTTCTCGTGAAAGTCCAAGGCTACATGCCAAAGCGAGCTAAAAAGATCGACCAACATCTGCATCTTTTCCAAAAGTGCATACTTGGATGGGTCCCAATCCAAAAAGGTCTCTTCACGATTGATCCACCTAAGGCTTTCCACAGCCTCTTGCATTCTGGCCTCCAATTTGTCGATGATATTCACGCTGGATTTCATCTCATCCAATGTGAGCACAGGCGGGTCCTTCTTCATAAACGCCTCCAGATCTTGGTTCAACCGCTGAAGAATCAGTTCAAATTCGTCGATCCGTTTCCGAAGATCTTCCTCCACTTGGTCTCGCTTATGCCCGGTTCTGGTTTTGGCCAATTCGAACACGGAAGACATATCTTTTGGCCACTGGAACACCCTTGTGTTCAATTGAATGTCTTCGGGGGATAGAATGGTGCAATCCAAGAGAAACAGAACCCGCTGAGTGGCTATGTGAATGCGTCCCATGAGCTCAGGAAGAGATTCCATCATGGATAGTTTGAGATATCGTTGCAGTTCCACCAAAGCCTTGGTCTCCTCGGGGATGTCTCCCAACTTTGTGGCCATTTCATCGAACTCGTTGCAGATGGTCCTGTTCCACAAGCGATTAGTGTCCACTTGATCTCGAATGAGGCTCTCGTACAGCTCTTCACATAGATTGACCATGCTCTGGTTGAGCTCATGGCAATCTAGAATAAAGAGGTTTAATAGAGCCGAGTTCCGAATAGCCAATATTTCCCGCTTTAATTGCATGTAGCCGTCCATTTTTTGTCGGAAATCCGTCAGACTAGCCTGAGCTGCCAGGAATTGGTCCCTGTCCTTCAAAGCCTGACCGCTGAGAAGCGCTTCATATTTGTCATAGATATGGACATAGCTTTTGGGTCCAATAATGTTACGATCTAGGATCTCCATAGCTCTTCTGTACAACGCCTGGACCTTGTCCTCCTCCCAATTGACGGATAAAAGGAACATGGAACGACCTTTCATCTCGGGAAAGAGTTCTTGCTCCACCCGGGGAAACTCCTTTGTTGCCATTACGATCTCTTGGAGACATCTGGAGATGATTTCATGCGTACGATCCAAAGAAGGTTGGAACTCGACGGACTGATGAGCGGGCTGAAGCTTCAAATTCAGCATGGGCATAATGATGTGTGCCATCTCGTCGTACACCCCTAGTTGAAAGGCGTTTCCTGCTGCGTATGTCTCCATGAATTGAAGAAAGGATTCAAGGGACAACAAAGTCATAGACCGAAGCTGAATGGACATGAGCGCACTAACACAATTGAAGAATCGTTTCACTTGGAGCAAGGATTCGCTTCGACGAGCCGGGATTAGGTCCGTCCAAGATTTCCGCAAGGTTACGAAGGTAAAGGCCACCTCAGGCAACCATCGCTGGAAGGGGTAAACCAAGGTTCATATTGTACTCTATGGGCACAGCAGTACAAAATAGCATTAGAGTACACCTCGCTTAGGACCAAGAATGAATGTTTCCAAAGAATGAACTTTGTGATGCCTTTCAGATGCTAATTCTTTGACAAACACATTATGCGAGTACGCAGTCGGGGAAAAGAAGCATCTGAGGTGACTAGGGTGAGTATTATTTTTAACTGAGAGAGTTGAGAAGCACAATGCCATTCATACATTCTGCCTACATGCTGCCTTCGATTTATCTTCATATGGGATGAGGATCGTGATCATCAGTGGCAACGTCACAAGCTCGGCAGCAGTCTGCATCGTTCCATGCTAGGCTCATGCTCATTCCGTTCTCACCCAAGAGCAAGCAGAAGGATGACTGTACTGTGGTGCATAAACTCTACGTATGTGTAAGTGTACCATACTTGCCTTTAGTAGAACATTTCTAGCATCTTGACACTGCTCAAACACCCTTTTTTGGAGATCCGTGGGTGACAAAGGCTCTCCTCGACTGGTCCTCAACAAGTCAGGATGGACGAAACGCAGCGGCATATAACGTTTCTGCCAAAGCACCCGAAGCCGTTGAATAATGGGATTTAATATGAATAGGTTATGTCTGCAAAACTGTTGGGCAATCAGGAACTGCTGATGCCAGGGAACAGGGCCCCTAATGACGGACCGGGGAAACGGGCTGGGGATGACACTAATGCCCACACGTTTCCTTTCATCTACGTCCATAAGAACATAGTTCACGACAGCGGTCTTCATTGCCAATAGAAAGTCTTCCTCTACCTCTTGTACGAGAAGACTGACGATCTTCTTGTAGATGATGTTTTTGAACCAATTCGAGTGGAGCTTCAGCTTGATTCGAGCCAATTGTTGTTTGGAGAAACGAGCTAAATTCGCTCCATTCAAGTCGTGGAGGATGTATTTCATATATTTCTCCGTGTCTTCCGAACTTGGACAGTCTTCGTCTCCTACAAATTGACCTTCTGGTCGGCGTTGGCTCCGACTCCATTTGATTTGTCTCCTGGCCGTGGCAATTTGTTCCAACTGTCGAGTTGGACTTGAAGGCTGACTGGCCGACTGGAACTTGGACACTTTTTTGGTCTTCTTACCCCATCCTTTTTGTTTGCATATGGGTACCTTTTCCTTCTGGCCCAAGAACGAAAAAGCTTTGAAGAGTGAGCTCGTTCCTTGTCTCTGGCAAGACTTGTACGGAAATTGCTCCATAAAGCCGGTTAGCTTTCTCGAGGACGATCCAGGCCCTGTACCGTAATCTGGCTTAATGGTGCCAATCTCAACGCGATCCGTTGAAATGGTGCTTTGCTCTCCTGATTGTTGAGGATCGTGGGAGGCTTCTTTTCCATTTCCACGGTTACTACTGCCGGGAAGGCTGTCGGGAGTCGATGCCGGAGAGGATGCCGACAATAATGATGAAGATGATGAAAGGGCTAAAGTTGATCTACCTTTGGCTATCTTTGTGGCCGACTTCATTCCACGAGTCCTATTTGCATTAGTGCTTGCATCTCGTACCCTCTGTACATCAAGATCAGGAAGCATTGGAACAGATGATGGTAGTCGGAGCTGAGATCGAGGCATTTTTTGCCGTCTTGCGGCTCTAATGTAGCGAAGCATCTCCAATCGTAATTGTTTGGTCGTGGGAGTGAAATTGGATCCAATTCGGTCGCTGGGACTCTGTCGAGAGGCTCTCTTTTGGTTGATCACACCTTTGGTACGATTTTGTCTCATGAGATTGATTGGATCCACATCAGGTCTGAGAAGAGAAGGAAACCCACCGTGCATCTCGACCTTCTCATACAAAGGAATGGAGAGATTGGGCCATCGCTTCACTGGCTCGTGGTAGTCGGAGAAGTGGAAAAGATCCAATCTCTTCTTGGGTACACACAGCATGTTTAATGGGTCCCTAGGCCCCTGAACGGCCTCGGAGGGAACACCATTACCCGTCCGAAGAATCTCTTCGGCCGCAGTAGCCTCCGAATAAAACATTATGCCCGCTAGTGCGATACTCTCGGATAGTCAATATGCACTTTACATTTAATAATTTAAACGTGATATCTTGTTTCGTGAGTCTTTCTTAGAAAGGGGAAATTATGGATCAAGCGGCATGCATGGCATTGCAATGCCCTCTTCCCGGTACTTTCGCCTTGTTTTCTTCCTTGTTTGATCCATAGATGGTTCCAAGTTCCATTCCTTTCCAGTCACAAGCAAACTAGGAAAGCAAGTGAATGGCCCAGTATTTGGCGCCATCTACACGATGGCTTTCCCACTAACGGCAATAATGCGTGGGTTTAAGATGATTTATGAAGCGACGAAAGCCGGCAATTTCTATTAACATATTTTTTTCGAATGAGAGGAAACTACGAAATAAAATAACGACTGATTTGCGAAGTTAACTAAGGCATTTGGCGTTTTATTGTGGCAATTGTGATGGGGGATGTTATTATAGACATTTTTTCCAACAGAAAAACTTAAATGATCATTTTTTCAAACCACTTTCGATTTGTTAGATTCATCCTGGTTCATAACTAGGCCGACGAAGACACAAGACATTGCTATAGTTAGTTTCCAACGTTTTCTCATGATTACAACAGATCTTATTATCCCGAGAATTATTTCCATTAACAAAACCAATGATCGGCTTTCCTTTCTCAGTTTCCGCCACAATATGGTGTACTAGATTGCATGATTCATGGCCAACGAGTTCGATTTTTGTGTCACAATTTCTTTTCAATCAATTGAACAAGTGCCGTGGGTTGGCGGAGGCCGACGTGGTACCTGCTTGCTCCATGAGGGAATGAAAGCGAAAGTAAGAGGGAACAAAAACCTGCTCAGAATGGTAGGATAAAGAATTCCGAGGGGAAAACTTCACCTAAGCTGGCCTCCTTCGCTCTAGGGGATCTTGCTTCTTGTTGATATCCAACCAACCAACCAACCAACCTACCTACCAGTTTCCTATATCATACTGAAGTGAGCTCGCTTTTTTTGGTCTGGTCGGTCCCACTGATTGGGCCAAGAAGAACGCACAGAATGGACCCTCTAAGAATGTTTGAGCAAGTCTAGATAGAGATAGTTATCATTTCTGTTCTATGAGATTCAAGTGTCTATTTCATCAAGCCCATTCCAGAAGGGCCCGGTATTTAGTGGGGCTTAAATTCTCCACTAATTCTTATCTAAGTCAAGTCATAAATCTATGGAGAAGACGCACAAGCCTTAGAGCCAGAACACAATGAGACGTGAAACGTGACGTAGAAAAAGACGAAAAAGAAGGATTGGGGTTGTATCAGTTTATAGTGTGTATGTAGTATACTGTATACGTACCAAGGCGGGAGCTCAAAACTTGCTGTGATGTACCAGCAGCCTTTGCGCTTCCATGGAACACAAATGGAACGATCTCCGTGTTTTGAGGAGAGAATGAGAAGGAGGAGAGGGGGAGGGAGAGAGAGAGACAGAGGAAAATAAGGAGAGAGGGAAAAGAGAAAGAGAGATCTCGTTTCCCCCAAGTAGGGGGAACTGAGAACTCTGAAAGAACTGAGTTGCTCCTTGAAAGCAAGACCGAGAGGAGCAGGACAGGAGGAGTAGCGAAAAAAGCAGCTGAAAAGGCATCAAAGAGTGGAGGAAAATTCTCATCTTTATTCAAGCTAGCGAGTGTTAAGACCGTTACCCTTTCTGGACTAGTCGCTTTCCAAGATCCCTATTCTCACTAGTCATCGTCACCGTCCAAGCACAAGACCCCAACAATTGGACAGGCTAACAAATTTCTCTCCGAAAGTCTCAAATGTTCCAACAAACATTGACTAGTCTTGAAGAAACAGATTTGGAACTTCTCGAGGAGAGAGGACGAAGACGGGAAGAAGTAATTCAAAGTTTTCAATAGTGGAACATCTTGAACATTTTTCTTCGGCGTTGATGCGCTTGTGTATGGGGATGCCTTCGGGGGCGAAAGCGTCCAAGGTCCTCCAGCTGTTTGACACGAGGATGATGTCTAGGAGAATTCCTTCTGAATTGAATTTGGATCTGACAGCGGAGTGATTCTTCCAAACTCTGCTAGTGTTGTTCCACTTATCTTCAGTGTGCCCCTCTCTTCCGATCCCTGGGTGTGATTCCGGTAAGAAACCTACACCCAATCGAATGATTTGCATGCCTCTAGCAAATCTAGAAAGGCTAGCTTTTAGGCAAATGTCGTAAAAGGCCATAAGGATTCAGTAGAATGAACAATGACTCTTGGAACACTTGACTGTTCCACATCAGTGATCATCATGAAAGCCCTCCTCAAGTAGACTGAGAGATTGAGATGGGGAGAGTGGTTTTCCGGCTTTGTATCTGGATTGAAAGACCTCTACTTTGAGAGGCTTCTGCGGGTTCACTTTGTGCTTGAACCCTCCTCAAGGTGGTTGGAAGGTATCTCGAACTAATCACTCTAATGTCCCTGCATGGAAAATGAATACAAGCTGTCCTGCTGCGACATTGCAACAAGGAAAAAGCTCATCACTATTTAGTGGAGCATGAACCTAATTGTACTAGACATTTCATTTGCTCCCTTCTGGGGATAATGCTATCCTTGTGTACGTCGTACATGGATGGATGTGTGCTGATGTACAAATCTTGCCTAAGATGTCAATTAGGTCGATGCCTGCTGACGGTGTTTTGTAGTACATCTAGCAAAGACCTCCCTGCCCTCCTTTACAAGCAAGTTAAACCTCAATCTCCGGAAGAAGTATAATATTTGATTCTTCGAAAGGCTCTGATTCGGATTTGACGTCGAAAACATTCAAAATTGTGTTAAAAAATGTTTTTCTCATCGAGTACATTCCCACATGACGTCCGTTTTGATTCCTCAAGCCGTTAGCAATGGCATTTAAATAGTTCTTGAGTAAGGCGAGGGAAGTGGGGGAAAACACTTGAGAAGAAAGCAGCACTCCGAGACAACCTTCCCACAGCATTTAGCTTGATATTCATTCGTGCACGAAGGACGAAAAAATCATATTGAATGATTTGTTTGCCGAACAAAAAGATTACCCAGAGCGACGTGTCATTTGGCACAACTGAGGAGAATTTTCCAATCTTTTCCACTCATCTCTGTTTGTCCTGTGAGTGTGGAAAAGCATTGCAACATCAAAAACAACTGGCGCAGAAATTTGTCTCCAAGTTAATGCTTCCCATCAAATTTCTTGGGCGGTCGGAGAGCAATAGGAAAATTAAGATTGGCCCCAAGAAATGGATCAATGAGCCAAAAGTTTTTGCTGACCTTGGCGCCTTGGCGTCGTCGTCTTCTGCACTAATGGGTTCCCTGATCCTTTTGCCAAGCTTTTTTTCTAATTTAATTTATCGACGCCGTCCAATGAAGCTTGCGCATCCATGGTTGAGTATAAAAAGTTTCAAGAAGAAAGGCTTCTGTCTTTTACCGCTGGAAAGCCTCCGTACATTGCACTCTCAGAATGAACAACGAGCACTCGAAAAGCTCCGATCCGAATGAAATCTTTGATATCAAAAGAGAATCCTTGAGGGAAGTTAAAGCAACAAAAATGACTTGGGAGATGATTTAATTTGGACCAATAATGAATCACGAGTGGTATGCTCCATGGCTTCCCGAACAAAGTCTTTGATCGGATCAAGGTTCCTGATATGAGATGGGAGCAGTATTTCTCATCGAGCAATTGATCAAATTGGAGGTTTCTTTTCCAACACGTTTGAGGGGCACAGAAACATAAACGTACATGTAGGTACATGTAGGTCTCTCGACATGGGTGCTAGAGCATGAAGGTAATTTTGAGCCTGCGTGTTTCTGCCCTTTGAAATGTCTTGAATTTCATCTCCACGTGAGCAACACGTAACCTTTATATCTTGTTCTAAAAATGCATCAGTTGAGAAATGCTATCGAACAACAAAAGTCATGTGTGGGGAACACGATTCGTCTTCTCCGTAAATGCGATGCTACCGAACTTGATGGTTCCCAATTGGCAAGGCGCAATACCTGGAAATGTCTCAAATTGACGTCAATCCATTCGGATCACGTCTGTCTCGAGTATTGCCGGAAGAGTTTCAGGAATTGGGCCATGTCTTCGTCAAAATATCGTTAGACAGGATGCTGAATTTGAATTTCAATGGTCGGATCATTAGCGTGAGTGTGTTTGGAGGGAGGGGGTGCGTCGAAATGGCCTTTTCCGAAAACGATAAATCTTTGGAAAGCAGTCTTCATGGCCTCATTAGGCCTTGAACTCGGTGGTGGAACAGTTGTCGTAAGAGCTGTTCTTCCACGAATAGAGGATTGGCTGTCAGCTTTTCTCCATTAACGTGCATGCTGAATGTCTGCTCACCGCACTTTCGCTAGTTTGAGTGGTCGGTTGATGTTGATGGGGCAAACTTCGAGAGAGACCAAGGAATAGTGCATGAAAGTGAACCGAAGGAATTTAGCCTTCTAAGAGAGAGAGAGAGAACATTGTCTGACCCGAAATCCATAAGGTAGACCTTTTTTGGATGAACGAAAACCATTTTCAAGGTTAATGAAATAGAACAGAGAAAAGTCAATGGACTAACCTGCAGGAGTCGTTCTGGGGGATCAAACATGTATCTTGAAGGCTTGATTGTTTTTCTTTCTTCCAGGAACATCCAAGGCCGTTATAAAGGCGTAAATGGGCCCTGGTAGAATTAGATTGCTTGAACAGTTTCTTTCTCCTTTCTTCATGGTTTTATAACGTACATTATAGAAAAATAAACCCTTTTGTGGAGAGAGAGGGGGTGATGGTGTCTGAAATGTTTTCGACGTAACATGTCGATCTGAAAGAGAAAGAGTGAGCATCCGGTTCCATTTATTTGCAGAAACGAACTTGAGTACACATTTCGATCAGCAGAATCTACTAGTTGAAAAATACGTCAATCTTCTGAGCCTGATGCTACAATTGACGATGATCTTGTTCGAAATGAACGACAATGCTAAGCACCAGCCGAGAAGTAGTCGGTGGAATAAAGTATCTTCAACAATGTCATTTCATATCTCTCCTGGCTTTGAGCAGATTTGAACAGAAAACTCAGTCCAGACCATACGCACTTTACCACTGTTCCTTTGACTGTCATACATTCCGTCTTCTCTGGTTCCATGGGTTCATCCAAGTTCCAGAGAAACGCGCACAAACAATAACAACACTCACCATTGTCCATTAGAGTCTTGTTTTGGACATCAGGATGATTTTTTGCCCTGACAAGTTGTCGCTTGGTAGAAAGAACAACTATCTCCTCGACCAAATTAATAGAACAACACTTCGTTCTAGTGTCGAGAGAAAGACTCAGATAGAGCGTGTGCGGTCACGTCACCGGTGTTTTTCTTCAGTTTCATTTCCAATTCCACGATACCACAAAGACAATCTAGCCATACATACACACACGATCACCACGTTCTTTGGTCGCAACAACGGAACTTGCTTGCCGTGGAGTGGCGACGACAATTCCGACTACTAAAAGAGAGATGAAAGGGGTCCTAATTTTCCTGCACTGTGTCATCAGGGATCATTCCGGGCTTTGGATGTAGCCTAATTGATTGTGGGGGTTTCCCATAGATTCTGGGAAAAAGATAAGGCCCCGATGTGGATCATTTGGAACCAATACCGAGTGAGACATGTGTTCTCAGGGGTAATCCCTTCCATGGAGCTTCTCGTGACATTGTATTAAGTGGTGTGGTGAAAAGAAAAATTCTCCCTTGTTCCATGTTCCTCTATCAAAATATTATGTCGTAGTGTGAAATTCAATTTAACCGAGCGTCAATCTCAACTCCGAAGAGCGTTGAGCCAATGTGATAGACTTGAGATATTGCTCTGCAATGCAGATTTCAACTTTCAATTACTCCATTTCTTTGTCGGAGGCGCTTTCCTTGGATTTCCAAACGACGTTTGGACCATTTGTCCGGGCCATCATTTTCTTCACCCAGACTATCAAAGCGTGTTATCCAATGAAGGAGAGCAGTTTTATAACTCGTAGAACTTGCTTAATGAACAACCGTCGTTTGCCTTTCAATTTTGAGACGGGAGTCGTCCATTGTCAGGTATGCGAGGAAGTCATTCATTCTCTTGTGGTTTAAAAAACCGAAACGTCGCACTACGGGAAGACAATGGCTGAATGGAACATCTTTGTCGCAGTTCTCAAATTAGCGAGATGAGTCCTTTCTTCCCCACTTTTTATTCCCATCGCTAGACATTGAGATGAGGGATCCAATCGTCTACATAGAAAGAAAGACCTTGTTAGTCCACGGTCCCTATCTGTCCCAATAAGCTGGATATGCTTAGAAGCAGACCCACGTTGTGACTATAGAAGATATGTGATGAAGCATAGAGCAAACGTATTCTTACATGCATTGAGGCGATCATGAAGTGGACCGATGCCCGTCGATTGCTTTCGACCTGATTGTGAGTAGATGAGAAAAGATGTGATAGTCATGCTTTCATGTCTGACGACGCCTGGTTGTGTAAGTATTGGGAACTCTATTTTGATGTCCTTAAAAGCAGAGAAAAAATATCCGTACAACCGTCACCATGGAGTTTGTTTCAAATAGTATTTTTGAAGCATCCGCATAACTAGGGAGAGGCAAAAAGTGTGGGAAGAAATTGATCATTTAAGGCTTTTTTACGCATTTCAACTTTATTTGCACATTTTTCCCTTTAATTAGGACTGTATTTGCAGCTTTGGTAAAAAAGGGGTTTCGTTTAAATTTTATACTTTTTGGAGTTAGTGTTCGTTTCAGAGTTCCTGCTTCAAGAGCACTTACTGAAAAGCTGAATTCTGACAAATAGAGTCAAGTTTGTAATATCAAATTGCCCAAATTTCCCATTTCCCTTATGAACACATTTGAATACAAAGTACTCTATGAACTAGAAACTATCGGACTTGTGAAAAGAATAAAAAATAATGAAAAAACGGAGTTAGGTACCCTGATTTTGAGTTTTGTTTCTAGACAGACATTACAACCAACTGACATTCAACTCGGTTTTCAAGAGCTGGGCGAGCTGAGTGACAAATTTCAAAACGATGCTGTTTTTGGTGTATATTTGACGTCGCACTACCTACTATCCTGGCTCCAGTTAAGAATTCCGTTTGCTCATATAAACCGGAAAGTTAAATGAAATGACAGATGTCATATATGCATGATGCAGGTTGGCGCGGGCTCTACTCGTAACAATTTGACGGAATAACATGTTTTGAGTACGTTGATGCGTTTGACGTTCGTGTTTTAGGGCAACTTTAGGAACTATTTTGAAATTTGTTTGTGACGGATCAATTCATTCTGGATGATGAGAATGCTCTGATTAATCTCGTATTTTTCCTTATTATTCTTCTGCTGTTTTTTACCTACGAAGACTATTCTGTTTATTGGTCAATTATTTTCAAAACAAACTGTCATGATTTATAGAGAGCCTTGTAACGAATTTGTATGTTGTACACATTTAGAGCTAGCTCCTGAAGAGAGATTGAAGTTGAATAGTCTTTTAGTATTCAAAGCTCGCTCTCCATTCTCACCCAAATCCGTTCCTATTTCTCGGAGCTTAACGTATGTTGGTAAAAACCTTCCTCCAGCGAACCTCCATCCTTCCAACTCATCCTCGATAACTAGAGCGGAATAATGAAGAAGAGCGAGTTGTTTCCTCCTTGTGTATCGATAGCTGATTGGATAAATATGTATGCATGACCTCGTGGAAACAAGCTCTGAGAACTTCCCGAAGTTCATTAGGGACCAGGGCCAAGAAGTCGTCTCCCAAATTCTGGGAACATGTGCTCCAAATGTTAATCAGAGGAATCACGACCCATTACATAGCATAAAACCTTATCCATTGTGCTTCATATGGTCTTCTCGTGTCTGGTTAGTTCGAAAAAAAAAACAATCACTCTCTACACTACTCGGTACAGTATGTGAGAGTTTGATGGAGAGAATGGCCTTCGCCTTGGATTTGGGAACATGGCCCTGTCTGCATGCATGTTATGAAGGACCGATCTCACAATGGTACTCGTCAACCGAAATAAAAAGTACCCTCGGATCCAATGGTCAGGAATAAAACCTAGGACCAACGAGTCTTTCCCAGCTTCAATATTAGCCCAGTTGATCGTCATCATGAAAACAAAAACTATTACTTTTTGTCCATTCTCTTTTAGAGAGTTTGTTCTAAGCCTCTCCTAGAGCTGGCATTATCAATCAAGTAGCATTTATAGGTATAGATAGCTAAGCAAGGGTTGTTCTGGGAACGGACCTTGTGAAGAAGGCGTTCATTGTTCCATTTGTTGGAGAACTGAATCAACAATTATTACGCGGATCTAGTGGATGATTGTTATGATTATTGTGTCCAAAGACCTTCTCTTTTACCGGATAACAGGGCCGATATTTTTGGGGGGACATGCAAAAGAGAGTCTCAATCTGCTTGTTGTATGACTCAGCTTCTTCATCATAATATTGGAACGTGGGTTCTAATCTTACACGACCTGCAGACTAATGAAAAGCAGATGCCAGGAATTCGTTAGCGAAAGAACAAACTGTCGTAAACATTCAAACATTGCCTGGGGAAAATGTCAAGCCAGATTCCCTAGAATCATTTGAGGGCACAAGGTGGGTTTTTTCCTTTGACGATCGTTCCAATGTGCCCCATTTCTGAAATCCTTATCGCACTGAGAACAATTTTGCATCGTTGTAAAGCGTGAAAATGTGCAAGCAATCGTTGGATGACTGTACGCCTGGAAAATTGGCACTTATTGACGCAATTTAATCACGATCTTTTTGGAAAATTCAGCAATATCGAAATTTGTTTAGACGTTTCTACCCCAACTAGCTTTAAAAAAAAATTAAAATTATTATTAACAGAGACATAAGACGGTTCTAGAAAAAGGCCTCGACTTCTCCCCAAAGAATGTGCCAACAATATGGAAGCAAGCCTCAGGGGGCAGTCTTTCGGATATTGGTTGTTGAATTGTGCATCCCGCTCTGAAACCGTGGAACCCAAAGTCGACTAAGTAAATACTTCTCACCCATGGGCTACAAACCTAAGTTTATGAATGACGTTGTCGTTAATATTCAAGGAACGAGCGACTTTTAACTCGCCGTTGAGTTGATTTCGACTTGCTATTTCCATTAGCAAACTTTTCCTGGCTTAGGGTTGCGCTTAAACAATGAACGAACAAATTTGGTCTCCTGGCATGCCAATAACTTTTTTAGAAAAGGGGAGAGAGAGTCCTCGTTTCAACGAAAGACGAAAAAAAAATTGCAAGGAAGCAGGTGGTGCCTCCACACAAAATGGCATTGAACGGGTCGGAAAATGGTTCAATATGTGACTTATGTGGCTCAGTGGGACCCTTAATGTGTCACTTATTAGAGCAATAACACGTTCTGTGGCAGCTTCCGGTGCTTTCATTATTCGAAGACGTGGGGATAGAGGAAAAAGGGAAACCATTTGCTCCATTCTTGTGATGGATTTCTTTTGTGCTGTCCACTTTTGGGGTCCTTAGAAGGTTTTTTTTTGAAGGGGCAAAGTGTCTCTATTGACTTAATGACTACGTCTAAAGAGCCTTCAGTCTCATTACTTTTGTCGACATTTTTGGACCCAGTTCTTGAAGTGAGGAAAGAAACCTGTCCGTGGATTTGGAGAGCCATTACTGGATGGACGGATGATCCAAGCAATGATCTCTTCTTAGGAACTGCTGACACATCACTTCAATATTTATAAGGCAAGGGTCTCCAACAAACGAAGAGAACGCTCAAAGTTGGAAAACTATCATTCATGGTCTGTCTGTTTTCCTTTCGTAGTGAAACGAGAAAAAAGGCTCATACACGCCATACAGTTTGTGATAGTAAATGCATCCTTTTTAGCTCACTTTTTCCTCCAACAAGGAGTAAGCTTGAACCTTCACTCCAGTCATGTTACACATGGTGGAGGGCACTCATACTAGTACCTTTCGGTGATACTTTATGTCCGTTGTGCAGCCGGTATGTGTGAGTTCATGGTGTGAAAAGGCGTTAAACCCCCTTTCGACGTTGGCTTAGGGATACTTGAGGGAAGTGTTCATGGTCTAGTATGTACTGAACGTGGGACGTGCTCAAATATGGTGCAATGCGGCAATTGCCAACTTCTTTCTACACAAGATGGAGAAGACATGATGTTCAGATTCGAACTTTTTGATTTGAGATTCTCAGGCGAGATGGGAACACGTGCCCTAATTTCATTAATCAGAGCCCCAAGAGCGGAAGGCGTCTGAGATGAGACAATAATCGACATGGTAAACAACGTTATTTGAGCGTTCTTGGCATTGAAGTAACCGGAAAGTGCTCAAGATGTTTTTTTACGTTTCCATTCCAGGTCAGCCCCAAAGCGCAAACTCCAAGATGGCCGTTCTTCTCAAGGATCGGAACAGAAGTCAGCGGTTTTAGTGTTGGCGGGACACTTGAATCTGGGACAGAAATGCCATTCATGGGGTGGCGAGGGAAGCTCTGCCTCATGGGACTGGGGCTAAGTACGTACCTGGTGATCTCGGCCGTAATATCAGTATCAAACATCACTACCCTGAACGGGTCACCCTCGTCTCCGCACGGAAAAGGCATTGAGGCCACCATTGGTATCATGAGTGACTCACTGATCTCTCCGGCGAGGCTAAGCCAGCCTCGCAACTTGGCGGCCATCGTCGGCAAAGGCCGCATGACACCCCGACGACTGAGAGCTAGAATGGGTCCGTCCATAGACTGGTGCCAACCACTACGTCTCAAGACAGACCCGGGACCAATGGTGGCCCTGGCATCGTTCCCAGGTTCTGGGAACACGTGGCTCCGATATCTTATTCAGCAAGCATCCGGGATTCTTACGGGAAGCGTATACAAAGACTATGCGCTCCTAAAGAATGGATTTCCTGCCGAGAATATTGTAAATGGATCGGTTGTGGTCATCAAGACCCACGAGTTCGGCCAACAAAGCCTCCAGGCCTTCGACAAGGCCATTCTTTTAGTCAGAGACCCATTTTCCGCCCTACAAGCAGAATTCAACCGCCGATCAGGAGGTCATGTGGGCCACGCTTCCATTGAGAAGTACAGGCGCAACAACGGCAAGTATTGGCGAACCTTCGTCCATTCCAAAGGTGCTGATTGGGAAAAGATGAACCTGGCGTGGATGGATGGGTTTCCGCCACAAGACCGTCTCATCGTGTTCTATGACGATCTCATGAATCAAACTGAGATCGAGTTGCGTCGGGCACTCAATTTCCTGAATATGTCAGTCAGCGAGGCCATGATGACTTGTGCTATGTCCAAGCGTGAAGGCATCTACAAACGCTCCAAGAAGGTCCTCAACTTTGATGTGTTCGATTCGGATATGAGGCAAATGCTAACGGACCGACAAAGTCGTGTCTTTGGAAACTTGGGCCGATCAAACCTCTTCCAAGATGAGCCCTTAAAAGATTCCGGAATGTCAATGCCCACGAAAGTGCCAAAAAATTCTTCCTTGAACAAGTCCAGGAACACGAGCACACTACCAACTTTGATGCTCTCAGCTGTTTTCAAGGCCAAAAATTCTTGATGATCTAAAGGACGAAAAAGTGCAACCAGTGATGCACCTGTGATGTTTGAGTTGTTCATTTACACTCGTATTCCTTGAAGGAGCAAGGATTTTCGCCGCCCTTTCCTCTCCTTCCCCATCCTCCAACTTATTACCAAATTTGACCACATGGCTTCTGCGGCTGATGCATGTCACAATCATAAAATGGACTATTTTGGTACTTGATCATGTGCATGGCTTCCTTAGAACTAGTAGTCACCTTGAAATGAGGATTATTCTATCGAGGTGCCAAGACTAGAAGGCAAAAGAGATATCTATCAGACCAACTTGAGCTTCACGACCATTTCTGGCTAATCTCTCCTTGAAGTAGCGCTTTGAACAACGAGAAAAATGATCACAGCCTAGGAAACATATCTCTATCAGATTACCTTTTCGTATTGTTAGGGCTCTAACTTTGGCTAGAGGTGATTTGATCCGTAGTCTTTCATGCACAAATAGCAAAATAAAGCATCTTCAGTCGCTCTAGTTAACAAACGCAAGAACATTGTTTTCCGAAGAAGCGCAGGAAGGCCTGCCTAAAAAATATTATAAAAAGGAGCAATGTGCAAACAGGTACTTATGTATGTCTCCACCTGACAAAGCAAAACCTCTGGAAGTTATATATAAATACTATCATGTACTCAGTCGTTTGTATTTGTCAGACAATAAAGAACTTATGAACTGAGATATTGCCATGCCTTTGTATTGGAATGTTAGTAAACACAACACTAGAGCTCATATTATCTGAGCTCCAAAGCCTTAATGAACGTGGATTTTATGACATGAACCTCCCTCTGGGTATTCTTACAGAGTAATCAAACGATAGTGAAATGGAACCTAATGAAAGAGATATGGATCTCATAATCTGAGGAAGAAAGAGAAACAATACGATCGTCATCATATCAGCTTAAGCATGCTCATTTGGATTATTGATACGGTTGAAATATTTCATCATCTTTAGGCAATTCTAGCATAGTAGGGCATCTTGAAAAAAATCATCGAATCTTCAAAACGAAAAGAAGGGGATGGATAAAGTGAGAAACCAACAATTAGATCTACCTTCAGGAGCAGCAAAGTTGTTAAGCAGTTTATTCAACAAGAAGAAAAAAAACAGCAATAAAGGTTCCTTGGAAATGTCATTCAAAACTTTTTCAGACTAGAAAATTTGCTCTTTATAAAAGGGTACTCCGCGGTGCACTTTGGATCACATTCTTAAAATATTTCTAGAATATGCTGTTGACAAGTCCTTTTCTGAATGATGTGAGCCTGGCCCTGGGTCGCTACAATTGCATATATTAATTTTCAACTGACTGTGTAAAACGTTACTCCTTCTCAAAATCCAGTACATAAAAAGGCTCAGAATTCTGTGAAGAGTTACGTAACGGGTTTTGATAGGGCATAACTTTTGATCCAGTCCTTCGATGTAACTCAAAATTCAAATACGTCTTTTCACTCAAATCCGAATTGTTTTTTGCTCTACCCGTCCTGATTCCACGAGTTCATGACCAGAGACACTAGCAAGAGACCATGGATATGCCTAGACATAACTCGCGATTTGGATGATATGGCCTATCTTGTCTAAGACCGAAGGAGCAAAAAGGCCTCCAATGTTCCGATTCTTCTGTAGGAATGAATAAAAGGTGAAAAGTTTGGCATTCAACTTTTCTACAGATATTTATACAAGAAAGGAAAAGAAAGTTTCATCAATCCTCTTTAGCTACTGTCAGCATTAGTTTGTTCCCACTATTCTTGGGGAAAAATCCGGTCTGAGAAGAGGTTTGTAAATCCCGTGAAGACTGAAAATGTCCAAGCAGTATGAT
>NC_081440.1:5339276-5343692 GCF_007210705.1 Tigriopus californicus | reverse complement strand
CCAAGATGAGCCCTTAAAAGATTCCGGAATGTCAATGCCCACGAAAGTGCCAAAAGATTCTTCCTTGAACAAGTCCAGGAACACGAGCACACTACCAACTTTGATGCTCTCAGCTGTTTTCAAGGCCAAAAATTCTTGATGATCTAAAGGACGAAAAAGTGCAACCAGTGATGCACCTGTGATGTTTGAGTTGTTCATTTACACTCGTATTCCTTGAAGGAGCAAGGATTTTCGCCGCCCTTTCCTCTCCTTCCCCATCCTCCAACTTATTACCAAATTTGACCACATGGCTTCTGCGGCTGATGCATGTCACAATCATAAAATGGACTATTTTGGTACTTGATCATGTGCATGGCTTCCTTAGAACTAGTAGTCACCTTGAAATGAGGATTATTCTATCGAGGTGCCAAGACTAGAAGGCAAAAGAGATATCTATCAGACCAACTTGAGCTTCACGACCATTTCTGGCTAATCTCTCCTTGAAGTAGCGCTTTGAACAACGAGAAAAATGATCACAGCCTAGGAAACATATCTCTATCAGATTACCTTTTCGTATTGTTAGGGCTCTAACTTTGGCTAGAGGTGATTTGATCCGTAGTCTTTCATGCACAAATAGCAAAATAAAGCATCTTCGGTCGCTCTAGTTACCAAACGCAAGAACTCTTCAATTAAATTGTTTTTTTGGGGGGGGGGATACTTTTTGTGCTCTTCTCACGTTAAACGAGATGCTTCGACCTTCGAGTCTCAATTGGACCATTTGTACAAACCACTATTATGAACATCATAATTGAAATTGCTTTCTGGCCCTTGCCAAGAACTTTTTTTCATCTCGCTCAATGGACCACAAGAAAGGCAGTCGTGATGGACTGATAGTTATTTCGGTTTCGCTCATGTAAACCGCAAAAGCTAAACAAGAGTCAAAAGATTAGGATACTTTTGTCGAATATTTCTGTGTTTTTTTCTCAGACTCCATTTGGCTCAAAAGCTTTATGCATCAATTTTTAGTTTACTTGTCTCAAGAGGATTTGCAAATTTATAGAAATTAGACTAAAAAATGTATTAGTTCATTTTGCATTTTTAGTGATTGTTGAATTGTTGATTTTGAGGCAGGAAGCCGAGAGGCTTCCTATTCTATTTAATTTGTCTTTGGGTTGAAACTTTCATTATCGCTTACCAGTTCTTTCGGTCCATCACTAAAAAGGAGGCATCATGGTAGCACAAACCTTCCATTGGCATTATTGTAAAAGCGACCTTCGAGCAAAAAGGGACGTCTAATTTGCCTCTCCGCAAAAAATGAAATTGATAAATTAATATTTGGATGAAGCGGTGAGCCGCTGATAGATGAAGGTGAGTTGGTTTATTTTCAAACTCATCCTTGACAGAATTTGGTTGAGCTCAATGTTTATATGTACCATTATGAGCCTCAATTGAATGACACATATTTATTTTAATCCTAATATAGATATAAGTCAGCGTGAACAACGGTGGAAAATAACATCACCTCAGGTCAAGTTGGCTGATGTCCGCATGACAATATCAAGGCTTGCGCTTTCCACTACAATTACTTTTATCAAAATGTAAATAGCTTATGTTTAAGGATTATATCTGACAGCTTAGATGGATAGTTTTTGTCAAATGTCTTCGAATGTGGATAAGTGAAATACAACCCAAAGGTTCAAAACTGAAACAAGTTCTCAAATATCCGAAATAAGTTTCGCTTTAAGTAGACTCTAAGATCTACTAGTATTTTGTTCTAAATGATTGTGAATTATTGCTAAGGAATGCAATGATAAAGCAAAAAGACATGATGGAAAACGACATTTGAAATTCTCGCTAAAGTGTCCCTGCTTGTAAAATGTGTTGTAAATCATGGAATGTGGAAAGTTGAAAATTTGGAGCAATATTCTCAAGCCAAAGGAAAATTTCCTGCATCAACTTCTTGACAATCGAATGAAGGTCGCTCTGAAAGAGGTCTTTTATTTAATTGAGAAGATGTACGCAAACTGGGATGCATTGCAAACGTAACAAGTTCAATGTCGCTAAGAGCAAGCACAAATTTTAGCCTTGATCTTCCTTAGGCAAAATACATTATTACAAGTACTTTTCTCTTACTGTGAGCCATTCTTTATAGTTTCAGCATTGGCAGTGTTGGGAAGATGTCCTTAAGAGCTTCAAGTTTCTTTCAATGAGTGGGAAAAAGAAAATTAAATAAAGACCTCAAGGAGGGAGGGCGTTACATTTACACCATTTTAGATGTAAGGGGATAACGAATTCCTATTTTTCGATCATACTGCTTGGACATTTTCAGTCTTCACGGGATTTACAAACCTTTTCTCAGACCGGATTTTTCCCCAAGAAATAGTGGAACAAACTAATGCTGACAGTAGCTAAAGAGGATTGATGAAACTTTCTTTTCCTTTTTGTATAAATATCTGCTAGAAAAGTTGAATGCCAAACTTTTCACCTTTTATTCATTCCTACAGAAGAATCGGAACATTGGAGGCCTTTTTGCTCCTTCGGTCTTAGACAAGATAGGCCATATCATCCAAATCGCGAGTTATGTCTAGGCATATCCATGGTCTCTTGCTAGTGTTCTCTGGTCATGAACTCGTGGAATCAGGACGGGTAGAGC
Source organism: Tigriopus californicus (assembly GCF_007210705.1). Classification (NCBI taxonomy): domain Eukaryota; kingdom Metazoa; phylum Arthropoda; class Copepoda; order Harpacticoida; family Harpacticidae; genus Tigriopus; species Tigriopus californicus. The sequence continues at coordinate 5,341,060 of NC_081440.1, read as the reverse complement.
AAAAAACAATTCGGATTTGAGTGAAAAGACGTATTTGAATTTTGAGTTACATCGAAGGACTGGATCAAAAGTTATGCCCTATCAAAACCCGTTACGTAACTCTTCACAGAATTCTGAGCCTTTTTATGCACTGGATTTTGAGAAGGAGTAACGTTTTACACAGTCAGTTGAAAATTAATATATGCAATTGTAGCGACCCAGGCCAGGCTCACATTCTTCAGAAAAGGACTTGTCATAGCATATTCTAGAAATATTTAATTTAATGTGATCCAAAGTGCACCGCGGAGTACCCTTTTATAAAGAGCAAATTTTCTAGTCTGGAAAAGTTTGAATGACATTTCCAAGCAACCTTTATGCTGTTTTTTTCTTCTTGTTGAATAAAACTGCTTAACAACTTTGCTGCTCCTGAAGGTAGATCTAATTGTTGGTTTCTCACTTTATCCATCCCCTTCTTTTCGTTTTGAAGATTCGATGTTTTTTTTCAAGATGCCCTACTATGCAAGAATTGCCTAAAGATGATGAAATATTCAACCGTATCAATAATCCAAGATGAGCATGCTTAAGCTGATATGGGACGATCGTATTGTTTCTCTTTCTTCCTCAGATTATTGAGATCCATACTCTTTCATTAGGTTCCATTCACTATCGTTTGATTACTCTGTAAGAATACCCAGAGGGAGTTCATGTCATAAAATCCACGTTCACTAAGGCTTTGGAGCTCAGATAATATGAGCTCTAGTGTTGTTGTTTACGAACATTCCAATACAAAGGCATGGCAATATCTCAGTTCATAAGTCTTATTGTCTGACAAATACAAACGACTGAGTACATGATAGTATTTATATATAACTTCCAGAGGTTTGCTTTGTTCAGGTGGAGACATACTAAGTACCTGTTTGCACATTGCTCCTTTTTAATAAATTTTTTAGGCAGGCCTTCCTGCGCTTCTTCCGGAAAACAATGTTCTTGCGTTTGTTAACTAGAGCGACCGAAGATGCTTTATTTGCTATTTGTTGCATGAAAGACTACGGATCAAATCACCTCTAGCCAAAGTTAGAGCCCTAACAATACGAAAGGTAATCTGATAGAGATATGTTTCCTAGGCTGTGATCATTTTTCTCGTTTTCAAAGCGCTACTTCAAGGAGAGATTAGCCAGAAATGGTCGTGAAGCTCAAGTTGGTCTGATAGATATCTCTTTTGCCTTCTAGTCTTGGCACCTCGATAGAATAATCCTCATTTCAAGGTGACTACTAGTTCTAAGGAAGCCATGCACATGATCAAGTACCAAAATAGTCCATTTTATGATTGGACATGCATCAGCCGCAGAAGCCATGTGGTCAAATTTGGTAATAAGTTGAGGATGGGGAAGGAGAGGAAAGGGCGCGAAAATCCTTGCTCCTTCAAGGAATACGAGTGTAATGAACAACTCAAACATCACAGGTGCATCACTGTTGCACTTTTTCGGTCCTTTAGATCATCAAGAATTTTTGCCTTGAAAAACAGCTGAGAGCATCAAAGTTGGTAGTGTGCTCGTGTTCCTGGACTTGTTCAAGGAAGAATTTTGGCACTTTCGTGGCATTGACATTCCGGAATCTTTTAAGCCTCATCTTGGAAGAGGTTTGATCGGCCCAAGTTCCAAAGACACGACTTTGTCGGTCCGTTAGCATTTGCCTCATATCCGAAATCGAACACTCAAAGTTGAGGACCTTCTTGGAGCGTTTGTAGATGCCTTCACGCTTGGACATAGCACAATCATCTATGGCCTCGCTGACTGACATATTCA
>NC_081440.1:5296143-5339225 GCF_007210705.1 Tigriopus californicus | reverse complement strand
TGAATATGTCAGTCAGCGAGGCCATGATGACTTGTGCTATGTCCAAGCGTGAAGGCATCTACAAACGCTCCAAGAAGGTCCTCAACTTTGAGTGTTCGATTTCGGATATGAGGCAAATGCTAACGGACCGACAAAGTCGTGTCTTTGGAAACTTGGGCCGATCCAAACCTCTTCCAAGATGAGCCCTTAAAAGATTCCGGAATGTCAATGCCCACGAAAGTGCCAAAGATTCTTCCTTGAACAAGTCCAGGAACACGAGCACACTACCAACTTTGATGCTCTCAGCTGTTTTTCAAGCCAAAAATTCTTGATGATCTAAAGGACGAAAAAGTGCAACAGTGATGCACCTGTGATGTTTGAGTTGTTCATTTACACTCGTATTCCTTGAAGGAGCAAGGATTTTCGCGCGCCTTTCCTCTCCTTCCCCATCCTCCAACTTATTACCAAATTTGACCACATGGCTTCTGCGGCTGATGCATGTCACAATCATAAAATGGACTATTTTGGTACTTGATCATGTGCATGGCTTCCTTAGAACTAGTAGTCACCTTGAAATGAGGATTATTCTATCGAGGTGCCAAGACTAGAAGGCAAAAGAGATATCTATCAGACCAACTTGAGCTTCACGACCATTTCTGGCTAATCTCTCCTTGAAGTAGCGCTTTGAACAACGAGAAAAATGATCACAGCCTAGGAAACATATCTCTATCAGATTACCTTTCGTATTGTTAGGGCTCTAACTTTGGCTAGAGGTGATTTGATCCGTAGTCTTTCATGCACAAATAGCAAATATAAGCATCTTCGGTCGCTCTAGTTAACAAACGCAAGAAATAGTTTTCCGAAGAAGCGCAGGAAGGCCTGCCTAAAAAATTTATTAAAAAGGAGCAATGTGCAAACAGGTACTTATGTATGTCTCCACCTGAACAAAGCAAACCTCTGGAAGTTATATATAAATACTATCATGTACTCAGTCGTTTGTATTTGTCAGACAATAAAGAACTTATGAACTGAGATATTGCCATGCCTTTGTATTGGAATGTTCGTAAACACAACACTAGAGCTCATATTATCTGAGCTCCAAAGCCTTAGTGAACGTGGATTTTATGACATGAACCTCCCTCTGGGTATTCTTACAGAGTAATCAAACGATAGTGAAATGGAACCTAATGAAAGAGATATGGATCTCATAATCTGAGGAAGAAAGAGAAACAATACGATCGTCACCTATCAGCTTAAGCATGCTCACTTGGATTATTGATACGGTTGAATATTTCATCATCTTTAGGCAATTCTAGCATAGTAGGGCATCTTGAAAAAAACATCGAATCTTCAAAACGAAAAGAAGGGATGGATAAAGTGAGAAACCAACAATTAGATCTACCTTCAGGAGCAGCAAAGTTGTTAAGCAGTTTTATTCAACAAGAAGAAAAAACAGCAATAAAGGTTCTTGGAAATGTCATTCAAAACTTTTTCAGACTAGAAAATTTGCTCTTTATAAAAGGGTGCTCCGCGGTGCACTTTGGATCACATTTTAAATATTTCTAGAATAATGCTTGACAAGTCCTTTTCTGAGAATGTGAGCCTGGCCCTGGGTCGCTACAATTGCATATATTAATTTTCAACTGACTGTGTAAAACGTTACTCCTTCTCAAAATCCAGTACATAAAAAGGCTCAGAATTCTGTGAAGAGTTACGTAACGGGTTTTGATAGGGCATAACTTTTGATCCAGTCCTTCGATGTAACTCAAAATTCAAATACGTCTTTTCACTCAAATCCGAATTGTTTTTTGCTCTACCGTCCTGATTCCACGAGTTCATGACCAGAGACACTAGCAAGAGACCATGGATATGCCTAGACATAACTCGCGATTTGGATGATATGGCCTATCTTGTCTAAGACCGAAGGAGCAAAAAAGGCCTCCAATGTTCCGATTCTTCTGTAGGAATGAATAAAAGGTGAAAAGTTTGGCATTCAACTTTTCTACAGATATTTATACAAAGAAGGAAAAGAAAGTTTCATCAATCCTCTTTAGCTACTGTCAGCATTAGTTTGTTCCACTATTTCTTGGGGAAAAATCCGGTCTGAGAAAAGGTTTGTAAATCCCGTGAAGACTGAAAATGTCCAAGCAGTATGATCGAAAAATAGGAATTCGTTATCCCCTTACATCTATAAATGGTGTAAATGTAACGCCCCTCCCTCCTTGAGGTCTTTATTTAATTTTCTTTTTCCCACTCATTGAAAGAAACTTGAAGCTCTTAAGGACATCTTCCCAACACTGCCAATGCTGAAACATAAAGAATGGCTCACAGTAAGAAAAAGTACCTTGTAATAATGTATTTTGCCTAAGGAAGATCAAGGCTAAAATTTGTGCTTGCTCTTAGCGACATTGAACTTGTTACGTTTGCAATGCATCCCAGTTTGCGTACATCTTCTCAATTAAATAAAAGACCTCTTTCAGAGCGACCTTCATTCGATTGTCAAGAAGTTGATGCAGGAAATTTTCCTTTGGCTTGAGAATATTGCTCCAAATTTCTCAACTTTCCACATTTCCATGATTTACAACACATTTTACAAGCAGGGACACTTTAAGCGAGAATTTCAAATGTCGTTTTCCATCATGTCTTTTTGCTTTATCATTGCATTCCTTAGCAATAATTCACAATCATTTATGAACAAAATACTAGTAGATCTTAGAGTCTACCTTAAAGCGAAACTTATTTCGGATATTTGAGAACTTGTTTCAGTTTTGAACCTTTGGGTTGTATTTCACTTATCCACATTCGAAGACATTTGACAAAAAACTATCCATCTAAGCTGTCAGATATAATCCTGAAACATAAGCTATTTACATTTTAATAAAAGTAATTGTAGTAGAAAGCGCAAGCCTTGATATTGTCACCATCAGCCAACTTGACCTGAGGTGATGTTATTTTCCACCGTTGTTCACACTGACCTATATCTATATTAGGATTAAAATAAATATGTGTCATTCAATTGAGGCTCATAATGGTACATATAAACATTGAGCTCAACCAAATTCTGTCAAGGATGAGTTTGACAACATAAACCAACTCACCTTCATCTATCAGCGGCTCACCGGCTTCATCCAAATATTAATTTATCAATTTCATTTTTGCGGAGAGGCAAATTAGACGTCCCTTTTTGCTCGAAGGTCGCTTTTACAATAATGCCAATGGAAGGTTTGTGTCTACCATGATGCCTCCTTTTTAGTGATGGACGCGAAAGAACTGGTAAGCGATAATGAAAGTTTCAACCCAAAGACAAATTAAATAGAATAGGAAGCCTCTCGGCTTCCTGCCTCAAAATCAACAATTCAACAATCAACTAAAAATGCAAAATGAACTAATACATTTTTTAGTCTAATTTCTATAAATTTGCAAATCCTCTTGAGCCAAGTAAACTAAAAATTGATGCATAAAGCTTTTGACAAAATGGAGTCTGAGAAAAAAAACAGAAATATTCGACAAAAGTATCCTAATCTTTTGACTCTTGTTTAGCTTTTGCGGTTTACATGAGCGAAACCGAAATAACTATCAGTCCATCACGACTGCCTTTCTTGTGGTCCATTGAGCGAGATGAAAAAAAGTTCTTGGCAAGGGCCAGAAAGCAATTTCAATTATGATGTTCATAATAGTGGTTTGTACAAATGGTCCAATTGAGACTCGAAGGTCGAAGCATCTCGTTTAACGTGAGAAGAGCACAAAAAGTATCCCCCCCCCAAAAAAACAATTTAATTGAAGATAGAATTGTTGATGCTAAAATATAAAAAGCAAAGTGCCCCGAATCAGAGTTCATCATGTAATTGAACGCAAATGATACTCTGCGAGATGCTCTGGGCAAAATTATATTGGAATCCACTTCAGAATGTGCCTAATAGAGAGACTCTGATCCTCAAAAGCTGTTGGTGGAGATCTGCTTGCCATAAGCGGTTGTTTTTTATAGCGACAGGAGAAACGACAAATAGGTATAAATTATACTGTAAGCTTCATGAGATAAACTTTGGTGGGACAAAAAAGCTAGCAATAATGCGCGTGGTAGCCATCCAGGGAAGTCTGCTTTCAAGATTAGAGAGTAAAGCGTCTTAAAAACGAGGATCTCAATCTTCAAGGATAGTATAGCAGATTTCTGTTGGAACGCAGACACGCCATTAGCTTTGGCAGTGTGACCCAAAAACTCTTTCATACAAGTTGAAATACTTTTTTTTCATCCTAAAAAAATGTTAAAAGCTTGTCGTAGACCTAGTGCTATTAAGTGCTAAACATCGTAAGGATTGTCTAAGGAGCTGCTTAATAAGCTATCACTTTTTTCGTGCGACAACATGCTTCGACATGGACCCTAAGTTTTTCAAAAACTGAATCGCGCTGTAACTGATTCGAGTACAATCTTACAACGCGCGTCTAAGAAAAACCGTTTATTTTATCGTAAAATGCGATACATATTCAATATTTCCACACGACTAGTTTTTTCTTCGGTCATGATCTAAGACGTAGACTTGACCATATCGATCCCCCACAACAAGTTTTTCACGACCATTCACACGAACAGTTTCCACACAAGTCAGAGGGGTATTATTTACTGAGAACTGGCCAATTTCAGTCATCCTCACCAAAAGAGCATTTGGTTCGATTAACCAAATCTTTAGTTTACCATCCAAGGAGATTGAGACTAATCTCCCCGACCAGTCAAGTAAACCAGTAATGACTTGATTGTGGATTCGTTGGGTAAAGCATCGCCCATTGTTGAGGTCGATTGTCAAGAGACCTTGCGTATCACCAGTAATTACAATCTGGTTCAACTCAGGCAGTGTCATGAACAGTGCGGACGAGATCCAGGATCCATTCTCTGACAAGTCAAGGCCGTGAAAATGAATGGGAGCTTGTACCATCTTCAGCAGAGAGGAGATCCCTTTCAAAGCCCATTGGCCTAGAGTTATCACGCCAAAAGACTCGGATTTCTGCTTCACGAAGGACAATTTCATTGAGACTTGCTCGATTTCTCCCGTCCCGGAGATCCTTGGTTTGTCAAAGAGTACTGTTAGTATACACGTCTGGGGATCGGATTGCTTGGCGCCGAAAAACAGCAATTCCCTGTCGGAAAAGTATTTATGGTAAGGGAAAGTCAAATGGTTTTCTTCCCCTTCCAGGAGAGCCACACGCAACGCTCGGTGATTGGTAGCCACAATGATAACAATGGCTTCCTGGAGGGAGACCAGAGAGGCATATCTAATGTGCTCGGTGTGGCCCTGGCCGTTGAAGAAGCTCCCCAGAACTCTGGAATGGCCTCCTTCCACCTCATGGCTAACTAAGGAGCCATCACGACACACAGTTAAGATCAGTCCATTACATGCCACCAGACCCACCACTGGACTGCCATTCAGCCTCGTTCCTCGTTTGCCAGCGTCCCAGATCCTCAAAGTCCCATCTCGAGAGGCACTAAATACCCTATCATGGGCCATATTCAAAGCGGTGACGGGACCATTATGGCCGATGTAGGACTCGGTGAGTTTAGCGTTGAAAATGTCGAACATTTGAAATTGGCCGCGCATTTTTTTGGGATTGAAAATGCCCAGATACCACGTGGACGGGTCTTCATCTTTCAAGCAGGAACCACCCACTGATTGACGGCTTAAACTCACTAAGCTGTGTCCTTGTCGTTCCATGTTGATCCACTTAATTTCGATGCCCTTTTTCGACCAGATTGTGATGTCTTGGTTTTCGTGAATGCAGCCAAAGTAACAATCTGATTCGCTTGCTTGAAGAAAGCCTGTGATTGATCCAGCCTTTCGAGATTCAAATATTCCTTTATGGACAAATTTGAATTCTGAGGACGAAATTTGGTCCTCTTCTTGATCAAGCGCCTTGGTTTTCCCGGAGATGAGATAAGACTCAAACTTTCCCATCTGATTGGTGACAAATACAAATTCCTTCTGGCCAAAATTAGGGATGAATAATTTTGATCCAAGAGAATAATCAGTGAGTGAAGTTAGCAAGACTATCCCTGATTTTGTTCCCAACCAGAGACTAAGAACATTGAGGGATGTAAGAGTCAGGAAATGGAACTCCGTGGAACTCGCTTCAGTCTTTTTACAGACTTTGAAATCAAGAAGTTCTTCATTGCCAAAGCATATGGCCTCTTTGAACAACCGATTAATTTTTGTTAAAGTTGGATTTTGGACTTTCAAAAGCAGGCAAAACCCTGCAGCGGTGCCAAGAACTATGGCGATGTCATAATCTGAGGAACCGTAGGAAAAGATCCGGGCTCCCACCACTTGAACTTCAGACTCGCCAAGAGGTAGACGAGATCCTTCTAGTGTTTGCTTTTTTGCACAAGCAAGGTAGACCCCCTCAGAGGAACTTACTAAGCAAAAGTGGCACTCGTCGAATGTGCTGTTGGTCCACAGATTTTCCCAAGTTATTGGCAGAGTTCCTATTATCGGTCCGTTGGCAATTTTTGAACGCATGATCACCGTTTTAGAGACACTGCTAATTTTGACAATCAAAAGCGTCCCATCAGCGCAACCAAGTGCCATATTCGTGTCTGTGACTCCAAAGAGACAAGGAAGGATACAGAAGCTTGTGATTCTCAGTCCAGTTTGAGGACCAATTTCATCGGTTTCCATATCTGAACCATTGCAGGTGATTTCAAAATCAGTTGGAGCGTCAATCACGGTTTCGACATCAAGGTCTAGATCGGATTCCAAATCTAAAACGATGGAGGGATGTTCGGTACCTTCGTCAGTGGTCCAAAAATGAATCACGCCATCGCGTGTTCCAATCAAGATTCGTGGAACACCTTCCGTATTGATTCTGCTATTATCCAAAGCAATCGAATGAACGCAATGGCCAACTCTAAATGAGCCACATTCTCCTCCAATGCCACTGTCAAAGACTTTGACAACACCGTCACTGGATCCGCTGACAATTTTCTTTCCGTCACTTGAAATGGCCACACATTGAATTGAGGTCAAATGGCCTCTGACGATGGCTTTTCGCTCCAGTGTCGTGAGATCATAGATCTTCAATAGTCCGTCCCAACCACCTGCAATGATGTAGTCCTTGTCGGGGTGAAAGGCCACGCAATTAAAGGCTTGCGTGCTCTGTTGAATACAAGACATCTCTCTCTGAGAGCGGCCACTCCAAATCTTGATTCGACCATCCCATCCAACAGAGACGAGGGTTAGTCCATCTGAGCTACAAGCCAGGCCACTGACACATCGACTGTGCCCTTGGACCGAATTCGTCCTGATCTGACTGTTAAGATCCCAAAACGAGATCATCCCATCTTGAGATCCACTTACCAAACACGTCTCAGATGACGACGTACCCGGGAGAAACGTCAGGGACGAAATGGGGCTTGAATGGCCCACCAATGAGAAGAGCTCTTCGTTATTATGAGCCAATCCCACTATTATATGTCCATCATCATGCCCGCAAGCCACCAACAATTCCTCAGGGGAAATTAATGAGGACTTTTCGAGGCAAATCACTGCCATTCGACTCGATTTGCAAGCCTTGACCGCCAACAGATTGTTGGTGCCCTCATTGTTCTCCCCTAAGCACTCCCCCTCTGACCTATTTTCCCAGAAAAGCCAAAGAGGGGCCGAGGAAGAACAAGTGGTAATCTGCTTCGCATCATAACCATTATTCATAGTTTTTGCAACTGCCTCTTTGTGAGGAGGAGTGCTTTGCGGTTCTGTTAAAGCCAACTGATACGCCAGGCTAGGCTGATCGATCAACGAGGTCCAGTGTAGATGGACAAAGGCAGAATACGCCTTAATCTGTTCAGACGCTAGGAATCTCTCAAGCTGAGGTCTTCCACTCAAATAATGACCGTTGAAATGTCGTAGAGCCAACTCTTGAAGGATGTCGGGGAAGGCAGCACATTCTCGAATGTAATCAAGACTGCAAATGGTCTGCTCGAGCAGTTTCACGTTTCCTGTCGAGGCCAAATGCTCGGGCAGGCCTTGCAAAGCCCTTGGATGGTTGGGAGCGAAGCGGTATATATGATGAAAAACTCCCGCCAAGACAAGATGAATGTTCTGAGCCGAGTGGCACCCCTTTGAGAAGTAGCGCTCAGTAACAGATTTCAACCATTCCCCTTTCTTTAAAAGCAGGAGCCCTTCGATGAGACTTCCCTGTGTGGGCTGCAAGAAACTTTCCAGTCCATTTATGAGGATTGATAGTTGGAGAGGGGGAATCGGTTTGAACTGCCCTTCGGACAATATTTGACTCAGTTCAGCTACTGTGACGTCTCGTTTCGAGAATGGGGAGGTGTTCAGAAGGGCCAGAGCGGAATGAAGCTCATTTTCAGTCAACCCTAACTTGGCACTCAGAGCCAGACAGCACATAGCATTGGCCACGAGTTCTTCATTCAGATCGATCTCCAATCGCTCCAGAATCTGTGATAGCAACTCGGACATGGTGTTGCCTGCCATGGATAGTTTAGATTGGAGGTCTTCAAAGACACCAAAGCCAGCCATCTCATTGGTTAGCAAGCTCAAGTACGCCGGATTGGAGGCATCCCTTTTGCTCACCAATAAGTTGAGCTCATTGTTAAAAGCTGTCTCGTCCAACTTTTTCCCTCTCTGCGCCAGACTATGCCTTACCAAGGCCTTCTTCTCCAATAAAGTCAAAGGACCAACTCTGATGGTTCGATGGTCCTTCTCTTTTCGGTCTTGAAGATGTTTGTTCCATTTGCTCCCAAAGTGAGACGAAACGACGAGAATTACACCGTTGGAAATTTGGGGTGGCAGCCAATACACTTTTGCCTGTTCCATGTAATCTTCCAGACCATCCACAAACAACACCAACTTTTGTTTCTTGCCAGATCGGCCACGAGAGGTCATCACTTCAGAGACTGTGTTAAGCAATGAGGCAGCCTTTACACCCAAACTCTTGGCGTCTAGTTGCTGAAGTTCGTGGTCCTGGAATTTGGTGCTAGCCCCGGGCCCTCTTCCATCAACTATTTCAGACAATGATTGGACGAGATATTTGAGGAAAGTCTGCATGCTTCCTGTTCCATTTTGGGAGGAGGCCGAGAAAAAGGGTACCAAAAGTGGAGGCCCATCCACGCCTTTCTGTGAAGCGCTAAGAGTTAATCTTTTCTTCATTTCATTGAAGCTTTGGCACATTAGAGTGGAAAGACCACTTCCAGGATTACCAGTAAGCTCTACAATGCCTCCTGACAATCTGCCAAGAGACTCATGAATGTTATCGACGATTTTGGACCGAGAAACACACTTGTGGGAAGCGATGTACGAACTATACTCTTCGTGATCGCGAAACTCGGAATGGCTCGTATGGTTGGATTGTTCATTTTCTCTTTTGGCTTTCTCATCCAAATTCAATAGGGAATTCCACAACGAATCCAATATCCTTTGGCCCAAGGCTTCAAGTCCAACCGTGATGGGCTTGCCTTGATTTTCCCCGCCATCTAAGTGCGCCGGATAGCCATTGAAAACCTCCAACCCACTCGAGATAATTCGCTGTTTTAGTGATTGCAATCTTCGCTCATCTTCTTCGTCTTGACACTTAAATAGCTGCGCGTAGTCAGGAGGCAATTGAGCGTTAAGAAGTGAAGAGTCCCGAAGGAAGAAGAATGCTCGGTCCCGACTTTCCTCTGGGTTGTGCAGGGCAGCATATTCCATTTCAAGTTCCGTTATTGAGGCTCTGCCCATTTCGCCTTTCAAAGCTTCCAATTTCATGGATAATTCGTTTTCTGAGAGAAAAGAGGAGGCCGTGAGGGGGGGCTTCCACCCATAACGGTCCCCTAAAAGGCCAATAAACAAATGGCATTTTTCAATTTCACGAAGGCAAGCCATGACCTGAGTCGTGCCATTGGCTTCTCCCCTGAAGTTGCCACCTCTCCAGAGTGATGAGGAGAATACATTATCCTCGTTGGTGTCGTGCTTTTCGCCGTAAGGGAGGATACCCCAGCGCAAATCGATTGCTCGCACATCCATGTGCAAAGACTTAGCACGCCTCTGCAATTCGGGCATGACAAAGCGATTGATGAGATCCCTCTCACCGTGCATATCAGTGAAAGTGGAGGAGACAAACACCCTGATTTGACGCCATTTCTTGGGGCTTCCTGTCAGCTGCATCTCCGGGGCTGGAACGTCGATAAGAGGCTTCTTTAAGGGGGCCAATTTGAATCTCCTATCAATGCTTTCAATCCTCTCGAGTTGTCCGCCACGACTCGAATTTGAAAGGGCATGGAATATCTGCTCGCTGAACCCGACCAAGAAGATGTCGTTCGCATTTCGCGATTGAGGCGGGGCTTTACTTCCATCAAGGTTGATATTTGCATAAACAAGATCTGGATTGACTCCATGCCTATACTTGGCAAGCCAAGAGGTCATACCGTCCTCGAGATTACTCTGTGCCAAAGGTCCATGGATAACCACTAGATTATCAATCCATTTCTCGTTTCTTCGATAATCATCCAGAGCTCCAGAATCAAAGGACAACACGCTGGTGGAAGTCGCCAAACGACTGATGCGAGAGTTAGCGAGGAACTTGGCACTGGACAACAGGCCCATATCTTGGACAATTGGAGCCATTTCTTGTTCTTTGTGGCCAAAAGCGACCATCTCACAGTCCTCGCATGTATGCTCCAGCATGACAGCTGTTAGGCAACACATCTGAGACGGGGTTAAATGCTTCTGAACAGGTCGTATCTTGGCATCCTCACCCAATTCGGTTCCGAAAGCAAATAATATCAGCGTGCTTCCTTTTATGGGCGGAATGTTGTTATTCGAGGCAATGGCCACAGCCTTTTCTAGGGCATCTTGAAACACCTTGATTGACCCAGAGTTCATGGTTTCTTTTCGTTTGACCAATTTGTGATAGATCTTCTTTTTCAACGCTGCTTCTGAAAAAGTTTTGACTCCTTTTGGTTTAGTCTTGATGCCTTTAGTATTGAGCAGATCAGATTGATTGATGGTTTTGTCTTTGAATACATCAAGATCTCGCAAAACATCGAAGGCCGTGTAGAACTGAAACGGAAACATCCGACTACCAATCACAGCCTTCTCGTTGGAAATATATTTGGCAACTTTTTGCACATGGACGTCATCGATTCCAGTAAGGATTAGATTCCTAAGGTTGCGTATGGTTGCCATGTACGGGAGCTTCTTGTTGTCAATGAGAGACTCCCAAATTGCAGCCTTGTTGCCATGTCTGAAAAAGGGAAGACAAAAAACAGGTCAGACAGCGTCTGTAATTTACCAAAGCTCTCCCCAAAGACAAAACCAACTGGTGTTTGCAATGCACATATTCTCCGCATTGTGTTGGAGGTTCTTTGAGACGATCCATAACCTATCACACAAATTGATAATAGACTATTGGTGCTTCATTATTGACTTAATTTGAAATTAGAATTTTAACAAATTAAAACAAAAGAGACACTCTTGGTCTGTAACATCCCTGCCCCTTCGAGGAGCACGTCATTTTGCCTTTCAAAGCACCGAGCATTAGGTGAAAGCCAACTCTAAAAGATATTGACTCCTTTTAAAGCAGCTGCCTGATGATGTCAGCACAAATTTTGGGAGGTAACCGGGGCACTTTTCAATACAGTAAAGCAACATAAAAACCAAGATACAACTAACAATAAAAGACAGAAATCTTTTTAAGGTTTCAGAAAGTTTTTTGCAACAGTAGAGAATTCATGGAGGCAAATTAAGTCCTAAAATAGCTTTCTCGGCTAAAAAGTATTTTTTGAGCATGTCAATGAGTAAAACTATGACAGTTAATCAAATTGAAAAGCTACATGAATAAATGAATTGGAACTCTTAATCTCATACCTGGACAAAGAACTAATAAGCATCAAAAGGACGAGTGACCTCTCAAAATTTGATTGAGAAGTCATTCTCCTTTCCTGCTGCAAAGTCTCAATAGGGAGACAGAAGATTGACCTGACAAATCAGGAAAATGTACGAAAAGTGTCCACGTAAATTTAGAGTTCACCCGCAGTTTTTAAAAAATATATTAATCTCAGACTGATGTTGATGATTCTTCTCCTGCATGGCATTTTCAAAAAAGATCAGGCTTTCAACCACATTGAGGTACTTTTGGAGTTTTTCGATGAATACACTGTATGCTTCGCAATGAAGGCAGGAGGACTCAAATTATTGAAATAATAGCACATGTAACAATTAGAATATGACCGAAACTGTTTAGAGGCAAGGTAATGTACGGTTTATTGTTTTAACTCAGACCACAAATTATGCAGTCAGTGAATTGGCCTATTTAAGGAGAACGCGCAAGAGTAGGCAACTTCCAAATGTGATGAATGGGTGCAAAATTCCAAAGGTCTGGTTGACCAACATGTGAGACCAAAAAATCGAAATCCGATTTGCTCCATTGGAACGGGGGTAACGAATCAAAAGTGGGTCCACTTTGGGCAATGAACTCTAATTTTTCAAACATATCCTTGTTTGTGATCTTCATGTCATATCCGCCAGCGCAACCTTCCCCGAAAATACTTAATGGATACGTTCCATTCCGCTCATTGAGATCGTTACGGGCGGAAATGGCATACTCTGCATTGTAAGGGGGATCACATTCTGCACAAATGGAGAGAGGGTCGGTCTTGTAGTTGTTTGATCGCATTAATCTAATAGCAGATTTAAGGTCCACCACCTGCGGCTGATCGCGCTTGAAAATCAAGGCTCGAGGAGTTTGGTCGTGCGAAAAGAAGTTGCCGTATTTCCTCCTTTGCTCTTCAAAATGACTCAAATTATACATGTTGGAGAAGAATGGGACGTTGTAACTCGACCAGTACGATTGCTTCTCCAACACTTTCGTCATGTCTTCGGCATGTATATGACCAGGAAATTGCTCCAGAATCCACAATAGGCCGCTTCTCAGTTTTCGACCCGGCTTGAACCGCTTATAGTCTACCACCATCCATTGGTTATTGTAAGTGCCGCTATTGTGCTTGGCGTAAATCTTGGTCCAATGTTTCCCATTTGTGGCCAACCGATTGGCCACCATCACCCTTGCAAAATTCAATATCTGACCTTTCGGTCTAACGTATTGCCACAACTTGGGATTGAAGTTTTCGTTCGTAGTCTCAGTCACGGCTAAACCGCTGGAAATGGTGAAGAAATCGTCGGCAGAAAATAACGTTGCTGGATACGAGCTGAAGGTCATACTGCGGCCAGGAATTGCTTTGGAGCCAGGTCTCCCGCTCATTTTATAGCCGAGAGTGTACTTTTTCAATACACGGAGCATAGCTGAGTATTTCAACCATGTATCATGAGCAAGCAACAGATCATTAGCATTTGGCAAAACCTTTATCAACACTGAACAATGCCCATCACCCTTTTGGTGGTCATTTGTTAGGTTATATTTATAGGTATATGCCTGCTCTAGGTCGATGATATCTCCAAAAAGATTCAACCAAAACAGATGGCCATGAGGAATGATATCGGTGTCGGTGGAACTATTGTAACCAGCCACAAGGCCGTTGTATTGATCATAAGACAACCCAACTTGGTGCCAATAGGCTCTCGCCTTCCGTTTTTTCTCCACCATCGACTGAATCCACAAGGTGTTGGCGTGAACATGTTTCACGATTCTCTGGCAGAGCTCCTCTTTATCTTGGCAATAGGTTCGCATATTATTGATCCAATGCCAATAGATAAGTTTCGAGGTCAACTGGCCTTCAAGATATCCAGCTGCGTGGGCCTGGATCTCGTCGGGGAAACTGGCATCCGTCTCCACTTCAAAGAAACTCCATCCGGTTTGGTTAATGGCATTGGTAAAATTGCCCCAAGCCACTGTGGTTGCCTTTTTGGTGAGGGATCCCTTGCTCATGCTGAACCCGGTACTCGGGGACCATTCAACTGTGGCTAACAATGGGGTCTCGGGGATCTCGGGGACCTCACTTTTAGCCAAGATGAACGGCACGATATGAGCTACTAACAAATATCTCCCCATCATTGTCACTTTTGACTCTTAAACACACTTAATCAAGGTTTTTTAAAACATGTTCCAGAATCACCAGTTTTGCACTTCTTCCAATCCTCTCGCTCAATCAGCATTTTCTCATCAGCTGAACAAGGAATGGATTCTTATAAAGTGGCATGACTTCTTTCTGTACTCGCAACACAAATGTTCAATGCAGCCAGCTCCCTCTATCATTTTGACACATATCTCTTTGTTGAAGAAATATCGCTTTCGAAGACAAAGCAGTAGTTAAGCTATAAATAGGGGTCTTAACTTTAAGGTTTATAAACCAGAACACTGTACCGTGTGGATATACAGCGGAATGTGAATTGTCAATCTTACTTGGCAATTTGAGTCTCCCAAGTTTCAGGAGTGGGTAGTTTCATTCGCTTTCCGGCTTGACTTTGGTCGAACATTTCAGGCAGACGAGAGGCAAGGAAGTCCTCTCTATTATTTGGATACCTAGAATTGAAACGAGCACATAAATGTGGAGAAGGAATGTCACATCAGTTCTGGAGTTCCCAACTTGCTCATATCCAAAACTAAATGACAGGCTTTTGGTTGGAAACTTTGACGTTCATGTAAATTTAAGCTCGACTGAGCAATAGTTTTAGTGCTACGTACGGGTTTTGTTTTAGCGACTGTCTCCAATGTGCCAAATGCCAAGTCATTAGGCACGACTTAAATGTTTTAGTTGAGGAAAGACAATTGCTCTAGCTCAAAGTTTTTGAAATCCCTTTCCCGACAAAAGTAAGCCCCCCCCCTCTCTTTCCACAATAAAACTTTGCTATGGGTCTCACAAGGCCAAAGAAGATTGTAAGCGTATTTGAGAATAAAATTGCAAGACTTGGAAGTTTAGCATCATTTTGCTTGCATAATCAAGTTTTGGAGCATCGCAAACAATGAACTGTGTGGATCGGACTCACCTTTTACCCAAGATTCCCATCACGTGGAAAGTTGGTTCTCGAATATGGAGCAAACGAATTAATCGCTTTAAATTGAAACGTTTTCTTCTATTCTTAACCACCGCTTTCATGCGCAATTCGTCGCTTTCAAGCGGCTCACTCCAATCCAAAATCGGCTGAGGATTAGCGAAGGCACTCAAATCTGGGAATTCGACGTCATGGAAAGCAGCATCTTTTGTAGTATTCTGAATTTGGGCCTCGTTTGGGAACTTGATCTGCAATTCAGTAAGAGAAGTTGTCATGACTTGGATAGCTTACATGTAACGCAATGGGGACCAGTAACAATTCACTGAATATCCAAAGGTGGCATTGGTGTTGGCGCTTTCCAAGACTGCCCCGTCCTATTGTCGTTCTCATAAATCAGACTCCTTTGAGACTTGCTACAAACTTGGGCTGGCCCATACCGGAAGAAGAAGGGCTTTCGCAGTAAAATTCAGACTTGATGATTTACTACTCGAGACTTAAACATAAATCATACAGAACTATTCAGACGATCGGGCAATTTGCTCAAGCATCAAATGCTCGATCTAATACTCAAGAATAACCAAGTGCCTATGCAAGAAAACATTAAATTCCGCTTGAAAGCACCATTAATTTTCCATCTTTTTTTTTTACACTTTATCAAGAAAACTCTCACCGAGCTTGGGATAACTAAAACTGTCTGAAGGTTCTCAACTTGATCGAGTGCAAGTGGAACATCAACCTATTTCAATAAAAATCACAATAACTGAATCATGAAATTTTGCTTTCATCAAGTTGTCACAGAGAATAGACAAACCATTGCAATGTTAAAAAAAAGATTGTTCATAATTGGGATTTGATTTTACTGTTTTCTCATTTCTGCCTCAATAATCACAACATGTAGCAGAAAAAAACTTTTTCGAAATCTTTCCGTTCCATGTCTTTTAAATCAACAAATTGGAATTAAAAAAGTTGACAACTTACCTCAGAATTTTTCACTTTCTTATGTTTAGCCAATTGGTACGCATCAAAGTCCACGAATTTCTCCACCATAGCACGTCTCAGAACTGCGGGCAAACTACCCGCATCCAAAACGCCAAAGGAACAAACCATATCTGCCACCTGCATCCAATCCGAAGGGAGACGCACCGAATTCTTGAAGTAGCGCTGAAGGTACGGCTTGCACGGGTCTTTCAGGGAGGCGTAGGCGAGTAGAAAATTGGCCGTGGTGCGGATGTTTAGCTCTTGTCGACAATAAAGAGCGAGCTGTGGAATAGAATGCGAGATATTTTTCAATCTTAGGGACCCTTTTTGTCACCCTGGACAGGTTCAAACTCATTCGGGGATCCCCTCTTTCACTTCGAATGGAAGTGGACCAGATTAATTAGGATGATGACACTCCATTCGAGGAGACAGAGTCTACGAAGATGACTTTTGGGAACAATGGCGACTGGCAATTCAAGTCAAGTCACTGTTGATCCATAATGTTTTATCTTCCCCTCCCCTAGTTCTTGCACATTAGACCACTTTTTATGGTGAGAGTAACCCTGCCTCGACGTACTCTAAGGGAAATACTTTTACGCTGAGTTCATTTCAAAGCAACCGGAAAGATTGATTTGCTTATGCCAAGGGCATTTTTCCTTAACAGTAGGAAAGCCACGCTTGAATTTATCAATTGTGAAATGCAATTGTAGAACGGAGGAGAATATGTGATAACGGTTCAGCTACTTAAATTCATCATTCATAACTTCAAAATGTGTTCATCATGCTTAACCTTGCAGGCATTGTTGCATTGGATATGATTCCAGCTTCTGGACTCACCTTGAGGATGAATTCTCCTTCTTTCTCAGCCACTTCATCAGCCGACTTTAGGAGACTAATCCTGGTACCATCTTCGGGATCCTCCAAGTCGGGATTATGAAGGAGAGCAGTCGATGCCAAAGAGACCAAGCAATCCTAATAGAATCGGATGGAGAGAAAAGTCAAGGCGGAGATACAATTTTTCACTCTCATTCTCATCCACTCCCAAAGGAAATTCAATTTACCTTTTTGGTCCTCAATGCACACTGGGCCTTTTCGAAACCATCTCTGAGCTTGGCAAGATCCGATTTTTGGGACAAATCTATTTGGTGTGGAGTTTCTTGGGAGCCTTGTTTGAAAATATCTCCATAATCAGGGAGATTCTCTTTCTCCTCCTGTTCAGTTGTCGAGATCTGCGTGGTTTCTTCTTTGACATTTGATGCCAAAGTTGGCTTCTTAGAGCTGGTGCTGAATTTGTAAGAGAGTCCCGCAGTCCCTGAGAGACGAGTTCCCGTCCCATAGTTGGATGACAGCAATGGTTTCCTGCCGCTCAAAGTACTTGAAGAAATGCTACTGCTACCACTCAGCAAGTGCTTTCGGGGAGATGAAAGCAGGGAATTTGTCAAATGTTGTTTTTGGGCACGCACTGAAGAGATCAAACTCGACCTTGTTGAGAGTCCCCCGGTAAGAGTGCCTGATCTCAAGAGGGAGTTTGTCAAGGGAATTAGGTCATACTTGGACTTTAACGAGAGGCTTTGTGTGGGGAATAAACTTGAAGATTGGAGAAGAGACGGATCCGACAGGAGCTGCTTATTTTTCAGATTCATAGATGTCGTTGTAAGCGGTCTCTTAGCTGGATGAGCAGGAGAGCAACCCGGATTTAAGAGACCTCTTTTGATCCCCGATGAAGTTGACTCAGTAAAAATCTGGCCTCCAGCATCACCCAAATCACGCCCACTTGAATTCATTTTGTTCGGAAAGCCTCACTAATCCAAAGAAACGCTAGAGGTGAGGTAATCAGTGCTTTCTTTATATCTGAACAAAATGTTTGTTCCTAAACCTACCTTTTCACGGATAGAATCCTAGATTCTAATTCTCTCGTATTGTCATGTCTTGTTCACGTGTGATGAAATAATATTTAAATTTCCAAAATCACGAACACTCCGAACGTTGTTTATCCGTTGTAAGGAGGCTGTAGAGTACTGGGAACCCAGGCATGAGGAGTAAAACATGAGGTGGGTGTTGTAGTCGCACTCACAAGCCAACGTAGGGCAAGTGCACCATGGTGCAAGATTGTAGTTCTCTCAAAAACAGGTACGGGAATCCAATCCCACATGCACTCGTACGTCGGTACGATAGCTGATTGGGCAAAATTCTCGCATGAAATCATGACCGAAAACACGTCGAATAGACGTACTGCAAGTTTGTGGCTAGAACTAAGCAACCATGTGTTGGGGGAGGTTCGAGGACGTGTCGATAAGAAAGTTAGTCCTTCACAACGTCACAAATACTAGGTTCACATACCTGATAAATATGTGCGATAGTCGTTGACTATCATTCATAACCTGAAGACGTGGCCGAATCGATAAGGTTCCCTGGGTGACGAAGATAGCAGTGGGCCTATGAAGGCTGAGTCATTCCCATTGGATAGTACGTTGGCAACCCTCGAATCTGAGTAACCATTGTGCAACTCGGTGAAATCGCTCTACCTCAAAAGGCCAGCTTTTCAGAGAACCATCTTCACTGGTTTTTTCTCTTGCCCTTCGGCAATACGTCTTCACAAGGTTGGTACAATAATCATGAGCAAACGAACCCGAGACCGCCATCTGGACCAGAATCCATGTCGATCACGTTGGGAGGATTCAACTCATAGGGACCATTCTCCATTTTCAGAGCCAAGAACCAAGATGGGGCGAGACAAAGAAGCTGATTGCGATGGGTCCTTGTTCCGGATTCCGCCTTACTACTACATCCACGTTTTGGATCAAACTTCCAATACTAGCCGTGTCGAGGTCGGGCCTCAGACGTTCATTCGCAAGGATAATGAGAAGGTCCTTCAAAATCCTGCCAGGATGATTGTTGTACCACCTCGGCACTACTGCACCATTAAAAATCCGGTGGCTCGAGCGGAAGACGGATCCGTTGTGACTGATCGATTAGGTCAAGTGAAGCTTCTCCATGCCGAAACGGAAGTCCGCCTTGAGCAAGAACCGTTCCCTCTCTATCCAGGAGAAGAAGTGGAGACAAAGGTCCAACCTTTGACAGTGGTTCACGCATTAACTGCTCTGAGATTGAGGGTCTTGCGGGACTTCAATGATGATGGCACACCACGGGTAGCTGGAGACGAGTACCTTTTTGAAGGACCTGGCACGTATATTCCTCGAAAAGAGGTTGAAGTTGTTTCGACTCAAAAGGCTGTCATTATCAAGCCTAACGAGGCTCTAAAGCTACGATCCCTTCGAGATACCATTGATCGCGACGATCAGAAGAGAGTGGCGGGGGAGGAATGGCTTGTTCGTCGTCAAGGATCCTATCTCCCGGGAGCCTTTGAGGAGATCGTAGAGAGGTGCTCTGCCACTGTCTTGACCGACAAGATGGCTGTCCATGTCATGGCTGTGAAATCGTTCGTGGATCAGAAAGGAAAGGCAAGGAAAAATGGCGAAGAGTACTTGATCACCTTAGAAGACATGGAGTCTTTCATTCCGGATGTGTATGAAAAAGTCATCCAGACTGTAGATATAATAACTTTAACGAAGAGAGAATACTGCGTTGTTGTCAATCCCATTGGCAATGATGGTAAACCACAGCTAGGCCACAAGGTCCTTGTCAAGGGCGAGAAAAGTTTTTTCTTGCAACCTGGAGAGGAGCTCGAGAATGGCATTCAAGACGTTCACGTTTTGGGAGAAGACAGTGGTCTAGTTTTGAGGTCCTTGGAGAAGTTCTTGGACACCTCGGTCGAACCACCCGTCACTCGACAAGCCGGCGACAAGTGGATGCTGAAGGGCCCAATGGAATACATTCCACCCGTGGAGGTTGAAGTAGTGGTTACCAGAGAAGCTATACCTCTGCATCAGAATGAGGGCATTTACGTTCGAAACTCGAAAAATGGATCCGTTCGATCTGTGATTGGGCAAACCTACATGTTAGGTGAAGACGAGGAGCTTTGGCCAAAGAAAATGCCGGTCATTGTGAGAACTTTGCTCAACAGAAACCGAGATCCTTGCGCTGATCGAGGGGAATGGATCAATCCGGAGAAAGAAAAGCGGAAGAGCGACAAAGCCGATGCCAAGCCAAAGAGCGATTGGGATGAAGACGATCTCACTCAGGTGGTAACGTTTCAAGTTCCCAACAACGCGGCTGTTCAGATCTATGATTACAAATCAAAGCGATCTCGAGTCGCTTTTGGGCCCGATTTGGTGATGCTTGAACCAAACGAGGAGTTTACACAACTCTCGATCTCTGGAGGAAAACCAAAAAAGGCTAATTTGATTCGAGCTTTGGCTTTGCTCTTGGGTCCAGATTTTTGCACTGACATCATCACAGTGGAGACTAGCGACCATGCTCGTCTTCAATTACAATTATCTTACAACTGGCATTTTGAGGTCAAGGATAAGAACAACCAAGACGAGGGGGCCAAGCTCTTCTGTGTTCCTGATTTTGTTGGTGATATGTGCAAAGCAATCGCATCTCGAATTCGAGGCGCTGTTTCCGGGGTTAGCTTCGACAATTTCCACAAGAACTCAGCCGGAATCATCAAGCTTGCAGTATTTGGCGTGGACGAGGGAATGAAACCTAATGAAGAGCTCAGGTTTCCGGCCAACAATCTAGTCGTAACCTCGATCGATATTCGTAGTGTAGAGCCGGTAGATCAACGCACCAGAGACTCTCTACAAAAGTCTGTAACTTTGGCAATTGAGATTACGACTCAGTCTCAGGAGGCTGCCGCTAAACGAGAAGCTGAGAGAGTGGACCAAGAAGCTCGAGGACGATTAGAACGGCAGAAAATTGGCGATGACGCCGAGGCAGAGAAATCTCGAAGGAGTCTTCTGACCCTTCAAGCAGAGAGCGCTGCCGTTGAATCGACAGGTCAGGCTAAAGCTGAGGCCTCATCCCGAGCTGAATCTGCCCGCATCGAAGCGGAGGCCGCCGTTGAAGCAGCTCGACTCCGGGCTCAGGCAGCCAAGATTGAATCCGAATCCGAATTGGAGCGTCTTCGTGGAGCCAGGGAGGCTGAAATCACGTTTTTGACGGAGCAAAACCGACTTGACATTGAGAAAGCCGAACTGATGGCCAAGATTGAAACCGAGAAGTTTCAACTCATGGTTCAAGCTTTGGGAACCGACACCATTCAGGCCATGGCAAGTGGCCCACAAGATCATCAGGTCAAGATGCTTCAATCGTTGGGATTGAGCTCAACGCTTATCACGGATGGCAGAACCCCAATCAATTTATTGAACACGGCTAGTGGTTTACTAGGAACCTCCGGCATAAATCTGAACCAACAACATGATAATTCTGCTTAAATACACGTTTAACCGCTGTTCAAGTTCACTTAATAAACTTTCGCCTAATTTTTGGCAAGGGTTGCCATTGTTGACAAAAATGGGTTCGAAATCAATATTTTTCATAATGAAAGGAGCAGCGATGGTTAATTATCTCTTGTGATAATCACTCCGTGTCACATTACTAATGGTAATGCATCAAAGCCATCCGTACTGTACAATAAACCACGTTTATAACTTACTGATGTTATGTACATATACAACAGGATTCTATGTTCGATACTAAAGCAAGAGTTGCATTTGCATGAAATCATTCACTTACTGCCGTGATGTGTTCGAATAAATTACCTCTGAAATATCCATCTGGAACCTTCTTTTTGGTACTGTTAGGTGTTGTATGGAAGCTTGAATATTAACTGAAAGAGATCCCTTGCTTTGATGAATCCTGCGAGTTGGATTTTTGCACCCGAAGACCAGAACATATCGGAACGAAGTCGAATCCTTTCTACTGACCACATATGGGCTTGAGTATTCATTCACATAAAGATTTTTTTTTTCATTCAACGCCAGCAAGGGCCAAAAACCTGTCGAACTTTAATTGCCATTGACTTACAATTGCAAGCAAAGTAAAATTCTAAGATTGAAAAACTGCATAACTATCTCTGATCCTACCGCTGGAAAGCGAAAGCAATTAGCAATCATTAGGAACATGTTCAATAAAATATAGAAAAAGCTGAAAGTGCTTCATCTAGACCATGAGTGTGCATGACAAAAGAATCCCTGCGATGGCCGGGAATCGAACCCGGGTCAACTGCTTGGAAGGCAGCTATGCTCACCACTATACCACCATCGCTTACATGTACACCTTAGAGATTTTTTTGGTATTTAAAATAACAATACTGATTTCTTGTTTCCATCAACATCTCATTGCTCAGCCCTAATTTGATGCTACGAGAGTAGTAAATATGCTGACAGGCAAAGATATTTTGTAGCAAAACAAAGCTAATTTTGGGCTTGAAAAAAGTATCAAATGAAAAAAAGTCGCATTGGCTATTTTTTTCATGAATTAAAACCAACAGTCCCACCCTACTCACATGAATCTGCCCACTTTGTCTTCCACCCACACATGATAGTTGTAATAAGGTTCAACTTTGTTAAGGCTTAACACGAAATGACACAAACTAGTCATTTTGCCAAATTGACATTTTTTTGTCTGATAATCAATCGTCATGGATTATAAACAAAAACTTCACCGGTAGGTCGGAGAATGAAACCATAAAACATCGCAAAATCAAGGAAGTCTTCATAATAATTAGCTCTCACACAAGCCTCACGCAAGACAACCGAAAAAAGCGGCAACGATGAAGCCTATAAAAAATCGTGATCATAACGAATGTTTTTTTCATCTGATAGATTGACTGCCGACTCAGCTCCACATCTAATAACAAATTTCGATTTTAAAGAACGTATTTGGTTGATACTAAAAATACAAATGCAAATAAAACCTTCAAAATCGAATCGTGCGTAACTGTTTGTCCCATAGCTCGGCTAACAATTGGCTATTTCATACATAAAAAATTGTTTGAACCATCTTTTGTAAAGTAAAAAAAAACTGCTTATTCAACAACAAAGAAATAACAAGCAGTTCAATAATATTTTCAAGTAAGTAATTTAACATTCACCTTCATCAATGACTATCAAGCACGGTTCTACAAATCCTCACCTTTATCTTTATCGCGAGGAACCTTGACTCATTGTAATGTATATGGTTTTGAAAAATTACAAGATTTGCCCGATTCAAGTTCTTACTCAATGAAATAAAGAGTGGAAAGGAAGTCATCCTTTTCATACATGAAAAATTGTCCAGGATTTACGATGTGCCTAACAGGGACAAACCACTTTTACAATGATGCCGTTCATACTATTTAAAAAAAGTTTATATGTCAAAACATTGTCTTGATTTATAAATTAGCCCTGACTAAGCCTAATCTTAATGACGACAAATCATCATTAAAATCTAAATTCAAATTTGTGAAGTTAAATATGCCGCGTGGGGTATAAGAAGAATGTGGCTATCAATCATGCGCCACTCATTTCTTTCAACTCTTCAACAAACTGCCCACCTCGCTGCGGGTCATATATGTTGGTAAAAATCCCCTTCCCAAATTCAAAGAAGACCTGGATAACTTCCTCTAAACCATTCCAGACCCCAACCCTTGATACCTGGGTATCTTCAATCAGCAAGTTCAAACTCAATTTCTGATCAGATTTACTCTCGAGTGATTGTGTAATCACGTTTTTGTGCCTTGAATCCATTCAAGACTTCTATCGGTGAACAAAAAAAATAAATCATTATTACTATTATTATTATTGTCTTAAATGCCTTGTTTTTCAAGATACATGTGTCGCTCCCCACAAGGTTTAGCGCCAGCAAAAGGTTAGCTACCAAAGGGCCGGCCATAAAGAGCTCAGACAAAGTCATGATGCAAAAAAATGAACTTTTCAGATGTCTAACAGTTCCTGAATTGTTCGTCAAATCTTGTGTCCAAATATATCTCGTGTAAATGAGCCATTAGAGTAGGCAAAGGGCTCTATTCAATGTGCTGAAAATTCCTCTATGAATAACTGAGTTTGCAAATCCAATATCTTGAAATGCCTGGTTCTCTTTCGTTCTCCATAGAAGTCACCACAACCTTGGTTCATTTTCAACGAGGCCTTGGAGGTTTCTGGCCACCATTAACACAAAAATATTTTGTCAACTTCAAATTATTTCACTTCACTCGGCATTTTTGTCCAATATATTTGTACTTTCACGTTTTAACACCAGTTCGGCTTTGGATCAGGGTGACCAGTTTTTTTGGTCGATAGATACAGTTGCCGATTGCCTCGTGCGAATCTTTCAGCAAACGACTCAGGGCTGCTGTTGAAGCAAACAGAGAGCATTTCTTACGAATAAAGCTTTATAAACGTTTATCTATAACGGAATTTGGACTTGGATGATGCGATGGCTGGCTTCGCTGGCCGGGCGAGGTGCACCCTCCGACCCTAGCACCCCCAACCAAAAAAAAAGTAGTTTTAAAACAATAAGTAATTTCGAAGGCAACAATGGATAGAGAGAACTCTGTAATATTCGCTAAAACAAAACCAATCCAGAAAATGTTAATTTCAACGCGAATATGTTAATGCTGGAGTCCTTTGATTCTCCAACTTTTAAACAGACTCGTAACTCTTTGATTCGACAATTTTGCTTTGCTCAAGTTCAACAAAAGAACGCTCAGAAGAAATGAGATTATATTTTGAAGAATCGGGACTCGATTCCTTTATAAAATACCGAGTCTTGCCGAATTTTCCATTTCTGATTAAAAGACTCAAACGCACTCAGATTTGCCCAAGCACTAACTGATGCTAAAATAATGCCAGAATAATGAAGGTTCATTGCCCAACCAGAGTCCAGGAATAAATTATACAAACTGATGAAGGTCCGAAAAAAGTAATTAATTCATCACGTATTGATAACATATTAACAAATGCAAAAGTTCTATTGGAAGTTGGTACGCTGGTCTGTGATGTCGCAGACCACTGGGCTCCTTTCATTGATATTTCACACGGGTCTGAACTCTGTCAATCAAAAAAGAATGATAAAATCTGCGGCAGATCCTTTTCAGATAAGAATACTGATAAACTCCGCAAATTGCTCCAGGAAAGGGTATGGGATTTTATCGATTTGGCGGCGGAGGAGGCGTTCAGTAAATTCAAAATCAATTTCAATGAAGATTTTGATGCAGCTTGTCCCTTGAGGGAATTTAGGGTGAGGAATAATTGCGTCAAAATTAATCCGTGGATGACTAATGGCTTAATGAAGTTCACAGTAAGAAAGGATTGTTGATTCAAAAACTCAAAAAAGGCAAGCGAGAAGGGCAAATTACGATACAAACAGTATGCAAGACAATATTACAAATTGGTTTTGGAGGCTAAGTTAACTTATTTCAAAGACATTGCGTTACAGAACTGGGGAAATACTAAAAATGCATGGAAGGGATTAAATGAAGTCTTAAATAAACCAACAAAAGGAAACGGGGGCTATCCTAGTGTTATCCAAACTCAGAATGGAACGGTAACGTCTCACAAAGCTATTGCTGAGAGCTTGAATACGTTCTTCTGTATGATTGGACAATCTCTGAATCAAAAATTCAAAAGTATTCCAGAGGAAGCCGTAAAGAATATTACAAAAACTGAAACAGATTTTGAGTTTTCAGAAGCGAGTGAGTTGGAAGTCTTCAATATAATCAAAAAATTCAAGTGCATAAAAAGCTCAGGTGTGACGGTGTCTCAAACAATTTGTTAAGGAAAATAAACGGGATCATAAGTAAGCCCCTTACTATACTCGTCAATATTTCCTTGGCTTACTCTAAGACAGCGTGTGGCTGGAAGAAAGGGAAGGTAATAGCGCTCCACAAAGGGGGGCAAAAAGATCAGGTGGAAAATTATCGGCCAATAAGTTTAGTGTCAGCTTGCTCCAAAGTTGTGGAAAAGGTTGTTTCTAAGCAATTTCTAGTGTACTTCGACAAGCACCTGTCAAGTATACAGTAAGGCTTTTGCCCTGAAATAAGTGCAAACCATGCCCTAAGAAACTATCTACATAATATATTAAAACATAAACATTTTAAGTTCGGAGTCTCCATATTTCTTGATATAAAAAAGCTTTTGATTGCGTGGATCACGAGGTATTATTATTCAAACTGCAAGCCTATGGGGTCAAGAATTGGACTCTTCAATGGTTTGAAGACTATTTATCAAATCGCTCACAACTAGTACAAATTGGTAGCATTTTGTTAAGGCCTCAAGGCCTCAAATGCAGTGTACCCCATGGGAGCATTTTAGGTCCGTTGCTTTTCTTGGTTTATGTTAACAATATGCCAAATTGTACTGGCTTTAATTTTACCATGTATGCTGATGACACAACGCTACAGCATTTTGGAGGCAATGCAAGAGAGGTCAAACAGGAGGCTAATGAGTGGTTGGAGGAACTCCATCTCTGGTTTAACAGAAACAGACTTACATCAAATGTCGCGAAAAGTAAATTTTTAGTATATAATCGCACAAAGCAGAGATCAATCTTCAATCTAGGTTGTGGGGGTTACAATTTCGAGTGAGAGAATTGGCAGATGGTTTCCTGAAAAAGCCACAAAATTCCTTGGGCTTTGGCTGGACGATGAATTGTCTTAGACATTCTATATCACCAATGTAGAAAATAGATTAAAGCAAACTTTACTTAATTTTAGCCACCATGGAAAACATCTTCCAACAAAAATGAAGCTGCTAATGTACAATTCACTTGTCCAAAGTGTATTTGACTACGGGTTGGAATTCTTTGGAGAAGCAAAGACAATGGGGCACCCCCACATGGTTTTGTGAGTGCATATTTTGAGATGCGATTTTTACCTAGTTGCACCTACTGCGAGTATCAGATAGTTTCGTGAACGCACATTTTGAAATGCGACTGGTTACAGTTTAGTACTGTCGCATTTCAAAATTTGCGCTCACGAAACCACGCGGGGGTACCCCATTGACAAATTAGTCAAAATTCAGAAGAGAGTTGTGCGTTGGATTGCAAAAGCCCATTGGAGGGAACACACGAGCCCTTTATTCCACAAATTCAAGGTGCTCAAAATAGAAGATCTGAGAAAGATCAAGATTTTAAGCCATGTACAAAAGGTACTGATGTTGGGGGAGGGTATAAGGGAAGCGGATAAATATAGGATCAAAAGGACGACTCTCCTCACAATAGGCGTCGTTTATGGCTTTATGAGCCAAAGTGTAGTGAAGAGTGGATGAAAGCTCTCCCTGGTTATGTTTTCCCACACCTCTTTAATTACTCAGATATCCCGGATTATATATGCACCAACAAGGTTTTCAAGAAAAGACTGAAGGCAAATGTCCAATATGATGGGTCCTGAAGACGGAATGTGGTTTTCTTTTTTTCCCTTTATGAATACTCCCTGAGCCAATTTTTATTTCCTCACGCTCCGCTGTGTGTACTGATTGTCATGTCATTTTTCTTATTTTCAAAACAAAATGGAGACATCTTCTTCCTGGTCTCTGCTCTTTTCCCAGTATTTTATCTCAAGAGTTAACTCATTTTCAATCCCAAAGGGGACGGAGGTCCCTTATTTGCATCGTCACACTGCCCAAAGAAAACGGGAAGAGGCACGGTAGATTGCTAAATAAACTGCTCTTGCCTTGCCTTGAAAGCAATTTCTTTTCCGGTCATTATGTGACCGGGTCATTAATTATTAATAAGATTTTGATAGAATTAGCCAAAAGCAACACAAACTCATTATAATTCAATAAAGAGGAATCAGCCCAATCTGCTCTTTATTTGGTAGAGGCTGGCTTACAAAGCGCCCTCTGAAGTGCAAAACGTAGATCATATTTTGTGGAGCATAGGGAGACTATTCAAGAATAACAGAAGCCAGACAGATGTGCAGCGAGTTCCATATTGCAGAAACCAGCCTCAGAAGGCTGATCAACTTTGACTCGAACATGAAGCTCTGCAAGTATGTTGGAAGGCAAGATTTTTGAGGCCACCATAAGCCAAGAGGTCTCAACGAGGACAATAAATTAAAAAAAAATGCTTGTTATTGATCCAAGCTCTGCAAAAAGTTCGACTTATGAAAGAAAAAGAACTGTTCAGCCAGCATGGGACCGCCAATATGATAGCCTGTACACCTGCAGCGTTGAAGACATTCCCAAATAGTCTAAAATAGTTTGTTTGCCAACATTTGGCCCCATATCATGATTTTTGCGGGTGTTATTGGTACTGAGGACCCCCCCCTTGAGGTCGTACCCGAGTGTGTTAAAGCCAATATAGACACCTACATTGGGCTTTTGAAGAACGAAATACTTCCATGGATTCAAGGGTAGCATTGGGAACAATGCTGTGCGTTTATGCAGGATAGATCAGGGTCTCATAGCTCAGAGAAAAATCAAGCCTGGTGCAAGCCAAGACTTGTGAGCTTTTGTGACAAGGACACCCCATTTCCCAAATAGCAGTTATCTTCTTTACTTTTTTCTCCAGATTAACGGAGCTCAGGATTGGGAGTCTTTCAGTTTCCAATCCTTGGCAGGAATGAAATAACTTTGGCACTTTTAATACGTAGGTACCCACAAGTTGCGATTACTCCCTCTAGATTAGTGAAGAAATATGCATGTTTTTTGTATTTTAGTAAACAATGAAATGTTTATTGTTGGCAACAAGAAAAAGTTGTGAGAAATTTTACACTAACATTTTCCAAGCAGATTACAACTCTTTCAGGTGTAGCAGATTTAGATGTAATAGTAGTTTGCATGTTAAATGGCTCATCGTTCATCACGATTTGAGCCAGGGACCAAGCTGGCTTTTTACAGTCGTTCTCATCTATTACAGCGTAACGAGTTTGGATGCTAAGATCGTTTTTGGGATGAATCTTGTCTATTTTTGTCGGATGAGAGTAAAAATTGTGGTGATATTACTTCAAAGGCATGGCGAATAGTTCGTTTAACTACTAAGCCAATTGATCCTCGTGTCGAATGAAAGTAATTTTACATCAATGCAAGGGCAAGGATTGCTTTCCAAGGTGTCGTTTTTCTTAATCAAGGACAAAAACAAATTTGAAATCCAAACTTACAAATCTCGAGAAGATATGATTCGATCCCTTTAGACAGGGACAATTTTTTGCGACATGCGTACATCTGTTCGTCCAAGTGATCAGTGTTCGGGAAGGTAAAGAAACTCTATTTCTTTCAGTGTTTAAGACATGTTTTGAAGTTGTTGCCAAAAATTGGGAGAGGAAACTCATTCTTGCGCGCGTTTATCAAAGAATCTGCGTTTGCGTTATCTTAGGATGTTGGCTGAGGTGAGGTAATTGAGGATAAGAGTCAGTGTCAAACATATTTTGAGGACTAAACGGCAGCAAAAAGTGAAGAGGAAATCGATTCGAATTTCAAAGCCACGAAGAATCAAGTAGGGCGAGTATGATGTGGGACTAAGGGAGGAGAGGTAAAAGCAGGAAGAGCAAGGAGTGTATAACATAATCTATCATAAGGTATATGCTATATTTACACACACACAAAGTGAACGAAAACTCAACACTATTCGAGCAAGTCGAGATGGGTTAATCGTGCCGTTCGACTTCCAGTTCGTTCTCCAGACCGATGGTTGTCCATTTCCGTTGCCTCTTCGATCTATACACACACGCACAAGATATGGAACACGTTTCCAAGCAGCTGAACTCCAACTCCTTCGGATAAGGCAGGATTGCTCCAGATAGTCATTGACGGAAGGACGGTATGGTTGATTTCAGGGTTACGAATGAGAATGAACTTTGATTGCAGCAGACAAACGAGATGGTTTGGAAGCGGAGGAAACTGGCGGCGACACGGCAACGAACGATATCTGAACCCGCGGGGATAAACACTGATCACAAAGTCTCTCAATTGGGGAACCCTCCGTTCAAGGGATCGTTTTCGTAATTGTTGCGGGGGATTGCGGATGTTGAGACAGTTATGTTGGCATTGATTTTGAAGACAGACCTAGATTTCTCGACGACCCGTTTTCCTTGGCCATGGATCAGCGAGCTGGCAGGTCTTTCGATGGGAATTTGATCCGCCATCCAAATTAACGGGCAACAACGTGAATGTTGAGAGTTAATAGAGCCACAACGCGAGTCTTTTTCTATTTCTGAAAGTTTGTCAAACACACATGGTGAAAGCAGTCGCAAAAAAATGACAAATTTTCATCATTATGAAAAAACAAAGGTGCTGCCGAGGGATGGTTGGGGTCATTGTTGTTGAAGATTTTCTTCTCTAACGGTTACTTTGTTGGGCATCCATTCGTGTTCGAGATATCCGGTCACTGACGATTCTTCTACTATTTTCTTGTTTTTTTTCTTCTTGCCACACAACATTGCTCGTAGGTTTTGTGTTTAGTATTCTAAAATTGTCCCTAGATCTTTTGGATCTTCTTGGCTACCACCATAGGATTGCTCTTTCTGATTTCCTCAGCACCCAGCTCCTTGTAGTCGAAAGGACAATCGTGCTTATCACTGTATCGGTGTATTGAGCAGAACAGTCCTCCACAACGACAAGTGAATCCTGAAACAAAGAGTAGATAGATTTAGAGAATATTCAGCAAAAATGTTCTCATTAGTTCCTGCTCTACATGGAATGCCAGAAGAGGTTGCTATGATTCGACTTCCTACTTTACTAAGCCTTAATTGGTCAGGTGGGGAGGGAAGCCCAGAGGCTTCTTAGCCGTTGCAAAAGCTCATGGCTTAGACAAGACTAACACCAACGTTCTATTGTCATGTGGAAATGGTACATGTGACTCAATTTAGATAGCTTGCTTACCTGTTAGACCCACTTTCTTTTTACAACATCCACAACGATTCTTCTTCTTTTTACCATCCTTGGCCCCACTATCGGCGTCTTCTGAAGGGGAGGAGGAGCTGGGTGAAGCCGCGACAGCGTTGATATCAGAGGGGAGAGGGGAACCGCCCAACAAGGCTGAAGAGCCGCTCATGTCGGTCTCTGACTCCCTCTGTAAGAAGGATTGATCATTGTTAAACAAGTGGATCTTGATCTAGAGGATATAAAGTTGAGTTCCGTGTATCATTGCCTTCATATTTGGTCATTATCGAGGCTTACCTTTTCCATTTGAGAGGGCGGTATCAGAACTGTGGGGGAAGCCGTGTTGAGGGAAGTGGATTTCAATGGACTAGAGGCGGTTGGGCTTATGGAACAGGCTTCGTCAATGGAAAGAGAGGCCATCGTGCCATGTGTGGGTGCCAATGATGAAGGCATATTCGTTGGTGGTTGCTGCTTCTTCTTAATCACCTCTTTGTAGCACACAGAGCAATAACCTTCACTGCCCGCATTTCCGTAGAAGCCGCATCCGTTGCGACATTGCACAGACTGCTGTTCCATCTGATTCGATTCCTGGTCCATGATGACTGAGAGGTTGGCGACCGTCTACAAGAGAAATGGTGCAGAGTTATAGATAGCCTTTCAAATCTTGTTTTATCGTCCTCATTAGAGAGAGCTACGGCAGCTAGTTCGTTTGCAAGAGGACGACTTACTCTACCCCAGTGTCCAAGACTTCCTTCACACTTTTCCCACTGAAATTTGACGCCATACAGCTTCTTAGGAAATAGATTCAACTTCACTTACAAATCAATCTTGGGAGCCCAGATGAAACAAGCGTTGTCTTTACCAGAGGGGCACAGTGAAAACTTTTTGTCATAGACTTGCTCGTGAACAGTCTAAGCAGTAAAGCCAATGCCAAGCTTTGCTCACTTCTTGCTGCTCGGAGAGAGCATAAAGAATAACCTGGACTCCTCTATAGCTCCACTCTATCCAGCAAAAGCAGAGAATGCTTCAGAGCAGTACAACGAGTACAACTCCCAGTCCCAGTTGGCCAACATGGCCACCTCAACAGCTTTCCTCCTCATTCAGCCCAGTCTTGACAAAAGCAAGCTGCGGTGGCCACAACAGCTGCGCCTTTCCCTAGCCGCTGCCCCTCACTAAGAACGAACGTCATTGCGATTTCTGCGATCCTCCTCCTCCTCCTCCTCCTCCTACTTCTCAGAAACGGCGTTAGGAGCATCAGCTGTTACTGCTGCGAGGAAACCAAACTCAACATCACACGCTGTTGTGCCCGTTTTGAGGGATGGGATCCTCTCTTGGAACACTCGTTTCTACTACCGGGCCCTTAACATACATTCAATTGATGACATATATCCGATCAATATGCCATTGATGACAAACAATTTGTAACTTCGGTCTGTGATCTACTTGGTAAGGCGGATTCACGATCGAATTCAGCCATGCCCAAATTACTGTTTCAAGGACATTGAGTATATCGCGCTTGAGGCAATAGGGAAGAACCTGATGTTACGACTAGTACATTTAACTCCATATGCAGAGCATTTATTGCAAGTTCTAATAAACAAATCGAACGAACGACTTTACTTTTGGAGTAGTGCTCATTCGCATCGACCTAATAGAGACGAAAAATTACACATCAGGCCAGAAAT
Source organism: Tigriopus californicus (assembly GCF_007210705.1). Lineage (NCBI taxonomy): Eukaryota > Metazoa > Arthropoda > Copepoda > Harpacticoida > Harpacticidae > Tigriopus > Tigriopus californicus. The sequence continues at coordinate 5,306,951 of NC_081440.1, read as the reverse complement.
TGACTTGCTTCATTAGCTAATGAGTACAAATTCTCAAAATTGGTTTTTTTTTCAACGCCTCAGCAATATTCAAAGACCTTCGAATTCACTAAATGAGCATGGTAGAGCAGAATCTGAACACGTTTTATCACACGTGGTGAAATGGACAAAGTGATGAAGTCATCGGCCATCTTTACATCTCATTTGGAGGGGTAAATCGTTTTGTTTGCCTCATTAAATATCTTTCATAACGTCATAATAATATCAGCAATCATATGCATTCAGTTTTGGAGGGAAGTCTAACAGAGAGTGTTCTTGTGGAACCAATCATCACGATGACCCAAACTGTCAATTGAACGAGTCGTACCAAAGACCAATGTTAACCTTAGCATGTGAAGGACATATCTAACTTCACGGACATTAACTACAAGCGTGGTATTGATGATATTTGTCAAAAGAAATATTTTTGAGTTTGTTTTTTCAAGCATATTATCCTTGTGAAGATGGTTACCTTTATACTATAGCTACTTTTGTTGGTAACGAATCATACATTTTTAGTTTCTTGAAGGCCCCAAAATATATTGTATAGCAGACCCATTAGAGAAGACATTGGTGTTCGCATCAAATTTTCGCCCTCATTTATCATTTATTGTCACGTGAGCTAATGCTCTTGATCTATTGATTAGTCTAGTACTCATAAATATATCAAGCAGGTCAACTTGTTATTTTACTTCAAGAGTTATTGGGGGGCAAGACACGTGGCTATTTATGGTGACATTTGAATCTCTTACCTTGCTCCAAAATATTAACTCAAACTTTTTACTGACGAATATAAAAATTCATGACAGTTTGGGTCGACGTCAAGAAATAGACTGAACTTTGTGAACGCGCTGTGGTTCCAAATGTCTTTTAAGAAACGCGTCTCTGAAGTGAAGAGTCAGTGTCAAACTCTGGAGGACACTGTCCGCATCAGATTAACGGAATAGCAACTCCTTCCGAAACAATCCACAACAATGAATTGGATCTTCAACCTAGCAACCGCTCAATTCTCAATAATTGGCTGGAAAAATCTAGGGCAAACAGCGATTCACAACGGACAGCCAAACACGCATGCTCTTACAAGAAAGTAAAACACATTGAAGAATGTTGAACTGCTCACGGTTCTCAACCCGGAAATTTCCCGTGAGTGTTCCTCGGGTCATTTGGCCTTTTGAAGTTCGAGAATTACTTGAGTACCGAGCTAAGGCCTGCTTGCACGTTTGAACCCTCGTTCCCAATGACTGAATCAGTGAAGCACTAGCTAGGCTCGTGAAAACTTGTTTACAGTCTTTAAATATCATCCATCAAATGGCGACCAAATGGCCCCCAACCCTTAACAGGATGTTGTGATTAGGAGTTGCACCAAACATACTTCTCATCTTGGTGGCAGGCATTTAAAAGGAGTGCTATTTTTCACTACATCTCAATCTGCTATCAGTTTTTGCCTCACTATCTTTAGTAATTTAAAGTTTATGTATGACAAACGTATAAAAAATTCACTGACGTTAATGATCAGACAGTGTTTACCAATCATCTGATGTCCGTTTTTTCCTGTCTTTTGAAACTGAACATCAACTTGTTCATTTCTTTTCCCATAGTGAGATGAGCCGTAACCAACTTTCACTGCTATCAGTCTTAAAACTAAGACCACCGACTCATTTGAGGTATTGGCAGCAGCAGTGCAAGACAAACGTGGCTTCACCTTCATTGTCAAGGAGGAGTCCTTCAAGCAAGATCTCCCTCTGATGCGCAAGGGTGCGTTGGATATGATATCGCATAGACAACCAGGACCAAATCCAATGCGGTTTGCTCCCGTGAGATGGTCAAGTGCCATCTTGAAAAGAAGGCGTATGTGCAATGAATCAGTTGCAAGAAATTGCGACTCAATTATGAGAGTTAGACGCCGTGCACAACATCGCAGAATGTGGTCTTCAAATTACCACAGACTTGCAATGTGACCGTACAAACGTCGCTCAAACTGCTTTTTTCTGGTCAGGTCTGTTCATACTAGCCAATTCTGGGAGAGTTCTGCGAGAGAAGGAGAAGAGGCGGTGCGCAAATTCCTTTGAGGGGGTAGGTACGTACTCGAGAATACGTACGAAAACGTCAAGCTTCAGAATTGAGTATTGGCTCGTGCGTGTGTCTTTCTTTCTCTCACCCGCCCTTGGAGGTTTTGCCCTTCAAGCCAAGCTCCAAGGCCTAAGGCCTGCTTAGCAGTACTTTTTCGAGGCCTCTTACGTGACGTCAGCGCATACAAGGTTTTACCGAGTGGCCGTGCTCATCTGCGTTGGACAAATACTCGATGCATAAGTCGATTGAGGCTGGAAAACACGTCATTCCAGTTTCTGGTACTAAGAATGTGCTGGACGGATTGATCCCAGCACACAAAATGTTTTCAAAGTATCCAGCTCCCCACCAAGCGAAATATTCAAGCGCACAAAACTTTGATAACAAAATTAGTTCCGACCCACCAGGAGCAAGTGAACAAGAATCCTTATGATCCACATATGTGACTGTTCTCTCTATCTAGTAATGCAGATGCACATGTGTGTGTGTGTGCGATGAAAAGCCTTCATTATACGGTAAAAGAGCCTGGATCTTTTCGTACTGCAATTTTGATCCTACATTTGAATTTAAGTTAGCTAGCAAAGCAATTTGAAGGACATTACGGCATGGGTGAGTTTCCAAGCTCTGCTGTGGCAACCAGGGAGCAGAACCACACTCACTAATGGTTGAGATATGACACATTTTTACTCTCAACTATTGTTGTTTCCCAACAATGCTTCTGGTGAGCGAGTGTGAATCAAGACAGGTAAACCAAAGCACGTCGTGACGACAGAACGGCCACCTATGTATGACAAGCCAGGTAAAGCTGCTCTTATCGGGGCTTCCACAACTGGGAACACGAGTGGATGGGGGGGGGGATGGTCAGGGTATTAGTAACCACTTACCTGGATTCTAAGGATCCTAAAGCCTCACTTAAACAAGGGATGGGGTCGATATCGACGAAAATGAGGTTCTCCCAACACTCTTAGCACTTTTGATGGGACCACTGAGTAATTTCTGGTTCGTCAGAACAGTGATCTTATCCAGCTTCAGTTGAACCAACCAATGCTAGCACAACTTCGCACCCAACTGCTTCACAAGGAGATAAAAAGGAACTGGCTGACGAGGTTCGTCAGCCCCCAGTCCAACTTCTCGGTCTCCTTTGTCTAAGGCTTCGGCGGGGCTGGCTTCTTCTCTACTATCTTCCAGGCAAACCTCTCCCGTGACGGGTCACCCAGTTTTTGGAACGTTAGCCTTGAAAAAGTTCTCTCAGCTGAGACGATTTCCGAGCTGCTGAGCGGTCCGGGTCGTCGTAGTCGTCGTGGACGTTGTCGACAGATCCGGGTGACGAGAGAGCGGGTCCAGGCAGAGCTTCTGGCTTGTATGTAGCTTGTTCTTAGCCTTACAGCTTACTTCTACTGCTTCTGGTGGAACTCAGAATTGGGAGGCAGGAAAGACACTAAGGACTGCTCGTTTTGATTCGCCAACACGGACACGGTGTTGGAGCAGAAAGCGAGTGTTTTCCTGGATCCAGATTCCACTGTGGGACAATGGGGTTATTCCAGATTCGAAGTAAGACGAACAAGAGGTAGAAGAACCTAAAAACAAAAAAGAAAGAGTGAGAATGATATGAGGGTCAAGTTGGGAACATACGAGAATGGGTTTGTTGGGGGTTTAAGGGACAACGATTGTCCAACGAATTGGGTTCTTCCCATAGGTGTATATGACTCTATGTTGAAAAGTCTTTGTTTCACACTTGAGATAAAAGTTTCCCTTATGACTTTCCCATGAATGCCCCCAGCTCACTTGGTTATATCATTTTTGTTGACTCAACAGTTACTCGACGTTCTTATTTGCTTCATATTTAAGTGCTTTGCAACGCGTCTTGCTCACGAATTAAAAAAAAAATTAAAAAAAAGTCGATGGGTGCAAATGGGCCGTTAACTTATCTTTTATTTGCCCATCGAATTTTCTCGCAATAATTTCGTATCAGCATCCACATTGAAACAAAAATGTGAACAAATGAAACATGAGAGAGTGAATCAGAAATTCATCACCAGTAAGTGCCCGTTATCAGAACTTCAAAAGAGCAAATAGCTTCATCACCTTGCTTGCTTATCGGCTATCATCAATAAATATTTTTTTTGACTCATTCATTGAAGTCAAAATGATGTCAAGGTAAAATTTTCAATTAAAGAATATGAATACCCTATCATGTCCTAAGCATTCAACTGGGTTCCAAAAAATGCTTTTTGATGTATAATCGTGGATTAGAATCAAGATGCAAATGTAATTTGGACGATGAGTTACACATTATACAAACTCTTTTGTTTATATTTGGCAGCTAAGGTACATGGCCTGAAAATTCGAAAAAATATTGATACCTTAAATGTTACGTAAAATCATTCAGAAGATTTCAGTTTGGAAACATCCTAAATAATTGAAAAGTATTGTAACATTTTAACAATGAATTGTTCCAAGTACATTTTTAGCATTTTTATCTTTAGCATTTGAACTGCATTCTTAAGAAATTAGTGACACTTCATAAGTATTTTTGTTTTTAAATCGCCAAATGGCAACAAAACAAAATTCAAATCCGACCAAAAGTCATTGAATTAGTTCGAAAAAGAGGTAAAACGCCAAATAACCTGAAAACATCAAAATTATGTGACATTTCTCTCAATCAGGTCCTCGGTCTACTATATGGCTATCTAGCTAGCCCATGTTCCCCATGGCACTCCCATGGTTTATTTATTAGAAGCAACCACGAGCATAAGGCATGAACACGAGGTTCAGAGAGCGAGGAAGTTCGATTGTGTGTCTTCTTTGTGTGAGACGGGCGAGTGAGTGCATGCATGATGGACAAAAGCAACAATGTTATTGAAGGATCGTGAACTCAAGCTGTTGGAGGGCAAGATTGGGTTGCCAAGCTCTCAGGGCAGCAACCTTAGGACAGCTGTTAGCCAATTGCAGCATTGCCATCTTTAATGCCTTTGTGGATAGCATTTGGAGGAGGAAAGAGCCCCTCTCCAAAGATGTACATAGCTTTTGGGAATAGAATGGCTTTGTGCCATAAGAGGGGATCAATGCAAACTCGACCCTTATTTGATTACACCACAATAACTCAGAGGCCCCCAATTTGTTCTCGAATTCTCGAATTCAATGGAGGTACTTGGTAAATAAGATAACGGGCTCGGAGCAAATATTCAAGGCTTGCTCTCTGTGTCAAAGTTTCGAGCAAACTCGAATCGAATACCTAAATACATGACACGGTCAATTCGCAAGTGTTAGAAGTGCATGCATGGATGGCGTGCAAGCCTTTTGTTTTCTTGTTCTACGGACATAAACGAACATTTATGAACAAACTACTGTGCCTAGGAAAGGTCTCGATTCGATCGAGAACGGCAACGCAAATCAACAACCTTCTCCAATTACCCTTAGAGAGCGAAAGAAGGCCGGTTTTGGCTCCGGTTTTTCCCAGATCTATGATTATTCTCGACACCAGTACGTTTCTTTAATGGCCTTATCGCAACGTTTTGCCAGCAGAGTGCGCTAGGCACCAACACTATGGTATCTTAATAAACTTGCTTCTTTTTGTTCAACAAATAAGAAACTTTAGTCTAAATGGATCAATGGGCGTTTTTCTAGGATAAACTGCAACCTTTGGGCTAATGTATTTGCCACAAAACAGGATAATTGCCAGATTAACGTTTTACAGAATTGACTTTTCGGGTCCTTTTGAGCCTCCCAGATTAGTAATCATAGGATAGAGACAAAACTTTACATGCTATTTAGGTCAATTGCAAGGCTATTAAAGCCGAGAAAAAATATATATTTCTCACCCTGTGAACCCCGTTTCGACCTTGGAGACTTGAAATGAAGATCAGACTGCACAAGATTCCACCCTAGTGTTTCCATTTTATGTTTCGTAGGAAATATCAAAATAATCACAGTACAGAAGGAAAACGTCAATCCAGATTTTGATGAAAATAGTTTGTCATTTCAAGCCGTGATCGCATTAGATTTTTGGGCGTCTGCTTCTGGTTTCACAAGGTGCCTCTCAAAGCAGTCCAAGGAACATTTTGGAAAACGGAAAGCCCAATTCAAGACTCGCAATGTGCCCAAGTTTGCCGTTGAAACTGGAGTTAGGATTGAAATTGGATAATGTGACCTAAATACTGCAAAATTACATGCTAATTTCCAAAGATGTTTTTTACTTGTTATTCATTAACTTTTCATCTCATATTCGTTGGGAACACGTATGTGTTGTTGTTGATCCTGTAGCATCTTTCAAGTCAGATTTGGACAGATTCTTTTAAATAGCATCCCAAATCAATTCTAAATTCAAGCACTAGTTAGTCAGCCAATTCAAATTCGTTGGCAGGCCAAATAATAGATAATGATTGACAGGAAAAGTAGTTGACATATAACCTTTCACTTTAATAGTACTTGGGATTACTTTATCTGTTTCGAAAAAACCGGGAAAATAAGCTAATTAAGTAAAAAAAAACATTTATCACGGACATGTTTTTATTTCATTTTTCCTTAGCCCTGGGCAGACTAAAAGAGCTCTCCTTATTCTGCACTCTATTGGGAGAAAAATTGAGTAAGTAGCACTTAATTAACAAATATTTTGTATCGATGTGAGACATCACAGATGGGTTATTATTGATAATTTTCATTATTGCTGTTGGCAGGTCTTCTTTTTAGGCAAAGGTATGAAAGTTCGAGTGTATTCAGATTGCAACATTAATTCTTAAGCTGCAATTTTGTAACAGACAAGCCTCTTGGTCCAAGTCAAAGTTAATCACTTCATCATAGATTGATTTGGCAGTCGGTGTATTTGAGATTATGTTTGACACTTATAGGGTTTCACGAAAATAAAATTCTTGAAATTTGCTATGAAATGTAAAACTTACAATTATAGATCATGACGAACTAATTAAATGATGAGGTGCTACTCAGCATTTGTAGTGAATGGAAACACTGTTTTTCTTTCAGACCAGTCATACTCTAACAGTTGATCGATCTGGGCAGAACTTGGGCCTGTGAGTGCTGATAATGTCACCCTCTTTTTAGCGAAAATAAGGCAAAAGCCGAGACAGTACAGAAAATAACCCAGCGAGAAATCGGAATGTATGGACACTGTAGATAGGAATCTCTACAGCTCTTAACAAAAACTTATCAAAACATATTCATTAAAAGCCAAAAGGAAACCCGTTCAGTCATCCAAAATGCCATGAAATAGGAATGCAATACCGAATGGAAAAAGAAAAGAATGATTCACATTATGTTGCAAAATTAAACTTCTTGACTCCTGCCCCTGCTTTAAAGTGCAATGATCTCTTCACCCGAATGAATCACGCTATTGCTTCGAGTTGAATCCGGTGGAGCAATGATCACATGTAAATGCGACAATGTTTGAAGGCAGCTGTATTCAAAAAAGGTCGTTAGGGAATAACCAAATGTAGAAAGTAAATTGCAGAATCTAAAAAAGTACCTGAGATTCGCTTTTTTGCACATATGTGTATGCATCTTGAGTTATCTTGAGTTGTTAATTAATTACTTTCTGTAGGGTCTCGTCCAGTTCCAAGTAATTCCTAAAAACATGAATGATCTTTATCTGTGACTTTCAAGTTTTAAAAGGAAGAACGATACATGCTCGAGTCGGTTCTTATTTGTGTTTCCTCCGAGGCGCCTTCCCAGACCGTTTTCATTTGACGGCCGAAACGCAGCTTAACAGTTGATGACGTTCAAATGTCACGTGACTAGGGGAGTCAGAATATTACATTCAGCGCCATCTATGGCACTAACGTGATAAAACCCAACCGGGATCACCTCAATGACAATAATTCAAACTCATCGTTAGATTTTATTTCATACCCATATACATCCGTTGCAAGAATGCCTGTTCTCTCTAACCATTATTTGAGGTCATTTGCATTGATACGAAGTCTCAGCGAAGTCTCTCAATCCTAGAATATTTTTGCTTTGTTTCGAGGTATTTTTTTCTTCCACTTATGTTCATATTAGATGAACAGAACTTTGGCCTCACTTTTCGATCAAATTACTGTAAATTTGACAACTGCGTAAAACCGTTGAGGGACTGAAAAACTCATGAGCCAACAGATGTATTTGTATTTTGTAATTCTTTTGCACTTTACAGTGTATGCAAGAATATTGGCCGATCTAAACTCAAAAGGAAATTAGAGAAAACAACAAAAACATATAGACTTTCTTTCTCGACTTTGCTTAAGCCTTTGACAAGGTAGATGGTGGCCTTTTAGTTAACAGGCTTCAAGAGAGAAGCATCCAGGACCAGGTTCCCGATGGGTTATTAATTTTTTTTATCCGTGATAAAAGCCCAGGGAGCTCATAAAGGCATACAAAGTGTTTCCTATTTACCATTATCTAAAAACATGCACCTGTCTCATTAACGATTCACAAAAGATTTGAATGAGTATTTGCATATCAAACTTAATCTGTTTGTGACGCACAGTTTGGAATATCATAACAATATTCAATCGACACTGTCGGTTCATGTTAATGGCTTCTGTGGCCAGTATTTTTTGCCATGTAATTACAACAGTATCGTGTAGACCTTATACTCCTTGTGTTTATTGAGAATTGGGTGCCAGGCATTCACGATATCCCTTTTGAGGTCCTCCAAGTTTTCTAATTGTAAATATTTCATCTTGAATTTCTTGGAATTGCATTCCCAATACGGTAAGGGTTTCAGCATTTGGAAAGAAAAAAGGACCGGTGAAGTATTTTCCAAAACAACACTCACTCATCATTGCCAACAACTTTTTAAATGGTAATGTACCAAGTTAAGAGACTGTCTTCGAGTCTCCTTGGAACTTATTTTGAACCAAATAAAGCGAAGCAATAAGTACTCTGATATGGTTTTCAAAACACTGGTCAACAACCATTTTTTAGATATATTTCAATACACAATATCAAAATTAGATCAGAGTAACAAACATTGTAATCACTTGTGTCAGATCGATCATACTTAGGGTTTTTGAAAGTGACTTAGTTTACATTATTATATCATCGGGGGGATTTTAAAGGATCCTGTAACCTTCTTGATCTATCGACGAGGTACCATCATCGACAGCCATTCTTCTAAAATTTCCCTTGGTGAGAAGAACTAATGGAATACTGATTAAAGATGACCCTACAAGAACATAATTCATCCACGTGAACTTTATATTTGGGATGAAAAATACTCCCAAAAAGAACATTCCGATTAGATTATTGAAGGCAGTCAGAAATGTGGCGACCAAGCCTTCAGAAATAGGGTAGGCTAAATCGACGGCGTACTCAAAAAACAATGGGTTAGTGGCGAAACTGCAAGATATTCCACCGATGGTCGACACATAGATTTGCCATTTAGAAAAGGGGATAAATTGAAGGCACAACAGAGCTAGCCAAGCAAAGAACAGGGCAGACATGGTCAGCAGTGTCAAAAGACAAGACTTCAAGAACCGTCTGACATGATCCAACCCATAGGCCGAACCCAATGTCACGAAAGCACAGCTGAGCACAGAGATCAACGCTATTGACCCTGTCTCTGCCTCATCAATACCAACGGGTGCGAAATTGATGGTCATCACAGCCGCCCATCCACTATTGACCCCTCCAGGAATGGCGTAAGCCAACATACATAGCCACATGTTCGGGTTCTGAGCAATGCTGATCAACCCTGATTTGTAGTTGGTCCTAGGAACCTCAGCACTGGGCGATGGTGGAATGGAGGGTTGCGATGGAAAGTATAGAACCACCAAGACCAAAATGGCAACAAAAATAGTTGCCGTAACGATCATGTACCACTCGATGTCTCGTTGGATCATTCTCTTATCGATGGTCAGAGGAGACATCAATAATGTTTCATTAGTTGGGATACCCGTATCTGGGACCATATACGGCCCTAGCAAGTAGGCAACTCCCGATCCAAGTTGATTGCCAACCTAGAGCATAACAATTGATTACTCTCATTTCCTTAAACAACTCATTTCAGCTCTAACCTGAGCCACAGCAGTAGCAAAAGCCCGCTCATTGGGCGGAAACCATAGAGCAGATATCACAGGGGGAGCAGACATCACAGTGACACCGGATATTCCATTCAAAATGGAACAAATGTGACCCGACCAAGTAAAATATGTGGCACCCAGAGAGAAGGTCCGGATCACTGTTCCTATAGCAGACAATGCTGACACCAAAATGACCGTTTCCCTCAGGCCACGGACTTCCAAAAAGTACGACAATGGAAAAGCCATGACGACAAACATGATGGTTCCCCAATTGGCCATCATGGCCACAGTAGAATCGTGCCATCCGTAACCATACTTGACCGCCACTTCAATGGGACCCCATGTGTTCCAAACCTGGCATTGGAAGCAGGCCAGCAAAGCAAAGAGCGATAGGATGTACCAACGGGTTTTGAAAACTCGATAGATGGGTGCTGAAGGCGCAGAGGTGGATGAAGTGTCAGATGTGGGCTCCACGGGACTTGCAATTTCACTTGAAGGGGACGCCATTTGAATTGATCTCATTCAAGGCGCTCTCGCAAGTTCCCACAACTGCAGACTAGCGAGAAGCTTTCTGTGCAATATTTGACTCAGGAAAAACCTAATGTCATATCTACACCTCCCTCTCAGATTGAGAAGACAAAGAATCATGTGTTTTGACTTTTGTATTGCTGATTGGCGTTGGAGTAGCAAGATATCCTTGAGAAAACT
>NC_081440.1:5216890-5296107 GCF_007210705.1 Tigriopus californicus | reverse complement strand
CATTTCACTTGAAGGGGACGCCATTTGAATTGATCTCATTCAAGGCGCTCTCGCAAGTTCCCACAACTGCAGACTGGCGAGGAGCTTTCTGTGCAATATTTGCCTCAGGGAAAACCTAATGTCATATCTATACCTCCCTCTCAGATTGAGAAGACAAAGAATCATGTGTTTTGACTTTTGTATTGCTGATTGGCGTTGAAGTAGTAAGATATCCTTGAGAAAACTGATAGAGCTGCCCTCTATTGGAATATTAGACAGGCAAAGATCAGCGGAACTGGACAAGTGCTTTTAATGGATGTTGAATTTTTCTATGCTCCGTTTAGGGCTCTAAAGAGTCTTTGAGGCTCGAGACATTACCCGATATTACAAACATGGCTGGAGTCTTGACTCATTTTGTATGCCTTGCGATTTTGTGCAAATATTTACAATTCCGACCTTTCCCCTTGGCATAGCGATTCCATAAAAGCTCATCATTTTCCTAAACATTAACTTTATCGTCATGATTTGGGAGCACAACGTCTTTTTCAAAATTCGATATATATATGTGTCACATTTTCCTTTTTCCTGACAAAAGAAAATGTAAAAAAGGTCAATTCTAACTTAGAGCTGAATTCGATGATGGTCTGCGCTGAAGAAGGCTCACCCTGTACCAGAGCCGTGTTTTGTCTGAAATAAATCCTTGAGCTAAAAAGAATGTCTTAAAAGGTTTGCACTACAAAATCATTTGGAATTCAAATTTTGAGGTAAAGGCAGATTTTTTACAATTAATGATGCTGGGCAGTAGTAACGAAATTACAAGTAACCAAATTGCAGTAATTTATTCCATTTTTCGAAAAGGAACTGTAATCCCATTAGATTTTAAAATGGCGTAATTGTAACGACCCCAATAACCCAAAAGTTATTCCTCCCTTTTTTCACGTTCCAGAGTGGCATTTACTATTTCATTTCTCTCTTGGCAAATGAGGAAACTTGAAGCTATTAGGTAATCGATTTCAACCCCTAATGTCGTTGCCTTGGCTAATAACCTGCTTCTGGCGACGTATCATACACTGGAACCATATCTTCCTATAGGCAAAGGACATTTTTATAATGTTTTCCACGAAGGATGGAGATTAAGAGACTCAATGTCAGCTTCTAAAGAGTATTTTTTCCTCATAAGCAGATACTTTCTTTTCACTTCTATGAGTAACAAAATGCCGACCTTAAAGCCAGGGATCAATTACTACTCCTTGATTTTGTCACTTTATCAACCAACAACAAGGACATCCCACAACAAAAACAGGGTCATACATACACAAAGTTGCATGTAGTAAGGATGTACTGAGCAGGATTTTTCAGGCCAAGAGCTTAATTCAGGTAACAAAAGGCTTAAGCTGGTAAGTGGAATGTTGAGCTTTGATATTAGCAATTCAAGATAACATTTTAGAATGACCAACAAAATATGTCAATAATGCTTAATAACCATGGAAGCTATCCAATAAAACAAGAAATTTAAAGTCTTTGTTGAAAAGCCTTTACACATGTACGTGGCAGATCCCAATGAAAATGCTCAGTTTTTACTAGATAGTATATCAACATCTTTTAAATACATCATATTTAAAGAAAATTAGCCCTCTTTTGGTTACATTTAATGTCTTATAAAAGTATTTTCTTTCACAAATTGAAATTCAATGGCGTAGTTTCCTAAAAATGAATAACTCAAATTTTGGGAAAAAGCCTAAGCGTACACCTTTTCCAAATTCTTAACCCTCAACAATTAAGGTTTCAAAATAACGTTTTTCATTGAATGATAAATTGTAAATTGAACTATCAAAGAGATTCAACTGAACAACCCATGATCTGTTTGAGAAAAAAAGATTGGAGTCTTTGAATATGTCAAACGGCTGCCCATAAGGGAAATCAGCCTCCAAGACGGAAAAAGGATAACCACTGATGCGGCTAAGGTTGTATTGAATTCCCCCAAGGCCAAAAACGGCTTGTTCCAAAGCTTGGTGGCAAATAGTAAGAGCAATCGTAACCTACGGGTGCAGGATGCAATCTTGGGTGAACTCCTGGATGAGAAGACAAAGTTGGACCAGATTGGTTCTGAATTCAGGAGGATAAAAGCAGAATCTAACGTCGTGTAGTCTGCCGTAGTGAAAAAAAAACCGCAATACTCTTATGATGCTGAGAGTCGGAACATTTGAGTGCGGAGGAGGTCTTCAAGACCATTGCATTTGAGCAAGACTTTGGAAGGCAGAAGGATATTGAGGTGAATATAATACCAAGGAGACCCACCCAAAGCTGACCTGATCAAGGGTCAGATCTGCGCCATGTTGCAAACACTTCGTGACTGACTCCATCTCCAGACTATTATGGTTTTTATACATTTGACTTGAATGAGCACGAGCATAAATTCATAACACTATCAAGTCCATCCAACTTCTTGTGGGTGATGTGCACCCACAAGCGTAGAACATGGCGCAGTCGGTTTACCGGCTGTGGCCCTCTGTCCACTAAGTTGCTCTACCAGTTGGAGGAGATGGAGCTTGTAGCTCTCCCCTCAGTGGGATCCAGCGTTCTCTCCTTGTTGGACGATTGATCTTGTGGAGGCAGTAAGCCAAGCTGGCAAGGGCCTGGGATGGCTTCTTGACCCCGTGGGACGGCCCTGTGATCCCTATGTTGGGACGGCCCCATGACCCGGATGGACCCGTGACCCGGATAGGTCCGTGACCCGGATGGCACTGAACCCCGGATGAATGTGTGATGTGCACCCACAAGTATAGGACAATTACAAAGCACCGTATCTGAAAGGGGCATGATTAATATGAATAACAAAATAATGTTTTTACACTTTTGGGAGAAAAAGTATATAATATTTGGCGCCATTTTGAGACAATAAAAAATGAAATTTTGCCTAGACAACCAAATATTTTCTCGACCTCACACCCTCAGAACTGCAGCCAGGCTCAAAGGTGCGATTTGCCTCATCTTTAAATGCCCTAATATTACTAATTATTTACTATGGGGGTGTACATAGGCCTGCGGGTCTTTTTATACAAGCATTACTTCTATACCATCCAGACGATCATTGGCAAGAAACCATTAATAGATGCGTGTACTGATTTGGCCCTAAACTTACAGCCAAACGTTTCGTACGGAAATATGCTATCCCACTCTGTGAGCACCAGGCCAGTACCAGTACTTGATGGCATCACTTCTTTGACAGAATTGGCCCACTTGGTGCCTCTCGAGAATATAAAAATCGATAGCAATTAAATCTCCAAGGACAACATTTATCCATGTAACTTGACCCTTTTTGACCTAGACATGGAAAGAGAAGAAAAGAGATAATGTTTGTTTCCTTGGACGTGTTTGGCATGAGATTTTAGGAACTCCTGCCTCAATGAGTATAAACGGGAGGAAATAAAATGAGCTATCGAGAGTCCAACTAAGATAGATGAAACTATGGCATGGCATGCCATGGCATAGTCTTAATTTATTTAGACACTTTGTCAAGCACGAATCGAGCGCTATCATTTTTTACAAAGAAAAGCTTAAAACCATTAAAAACAAGATTCTTGTTGGAGGAATAAAAACGCACGTCCGCCATTCGAGGCGTCAGCTGAAAGAATATGAATTGACCTTACAGGAAAGATCTTTAAACTTGTTTATTTGCCAACTGTGATACCAGTGAGCGGGGCACGCCCACAAATAGTGGCCCCCCATGAATCTGTGATATGCCCCTTTCAGTGCACCTCCCCTTCAAATCCTTCCCCTTCCCATGTTCCCAGGCCCACATCTTTTTCAAGACGTGAGCTTCTAGCCCTCGAACCCTCTTCCTCTTCCCAACCATCCCTTCCCTTTCCCTCTCTCAATGACAAAAGTAATCTCTCTTTTCTAGGTCGGATTGAACAACTCGGTATCGCGAGGAACCAGCATCGGTGGCAAAAGCGGATCAGCAAGCGGAGAGGAGGGAATCAACCGGTGTCGACCTGCTTCCTCAACTGTCATACGGACGGGCGAACATGCTGCAAGTGGCTGGAGCTGGACGGTGCCTCGATAAAATCCGAGAACACGCCTTCACCTTCTTATTGGAGACCTGGGTCACCAAGGAGAAACACGAGAGTTGCTCTCCTGGCAAACAGGGTTTGGTGGTCCACGCCAGGAAGCCTGCTGGGCGTGGTCGTCCGAGCGGTGGGTTGGAGCCCTATATTACCAAACGCTTTGAGCCCACCCTTCTCTCGTCCTCTCCTCATCACACGGCCGTGGACACCCAAGGCTTCAACATCATTGGCGTCCACTATCAGCCAACCACGGACTATGATGATCTCGTCTCGGACCTCACATCCATCCTTCAGAGGGTGAAGAATCCGGAGAAAGTTATCATTGGTGGTGACTCCAACATCCGTCCTGACTCGAGTGAATTCTCCGAGCTCAACCCAGACCCTGAGTCATTGGAGAATCACTCTGCCCTCTGACCCGGGAGTCCCAACAAACACCTACTCCTGGGGCGGCTCTGTACTTGACCACATTTTCATATCAGAATATATTACATCCCCGTCCAGTTTCGTCCATCCACTGGCCGTGTCTGATCACCTACCGATATCAGTTATCTTCAAGATGCCCAGAAATTTCCATCATCTGGGTGTGACTCAAAATGGGAGGTGCGTGGTCAATGCAACAATGTGCGCGGCTCAACTTGAGGCCTTGCAGCTATCCATCAACACTGGGATTGTGACCAATCCAGCTGCATTGGCCCAAGGCATTTCGCAAGCATTCAAAGTGTCCTCCTCAGTGCAGAGGAGGACTCGAGACCCCGTGATTCAGCCCCTACCATCGAGAGCTGAGGGGCCTAATGCTCCAAAAACTGCGAATATCAAGAATTACATATCACAAGTCTCTGAGGAGCGCCGAGTCAGCCCACCAAAGGTTGGAAGTGGAGAACCTGCTCTCATCCTCGGCCTCGTTCAGGATGGCGGGCTTGTACAAACGTCCCAAAAAGCCCGCCACCAACTCGGAAATTCCCGTCTGTAAATTCCTCCTCCACCATCAAGAACTGTTTGCATCAACATCGGAAACAGTAGTGGAGGAGGTCCATGGCTGCGCAGAAGAATACCATCCATTTTGCAGCCTTTCACGGATCCCGAGATGGACGTGGCTTTCAAGAAGAGTAAAGCCCCCTCAACATCAGGGTTCTCTCCCTTCCAACTTTCACTTCTCCGGACCTAAGCCCAATCACTCCTCCAAGAACTCTTCAGCCTCTCCCTCCACTCTACCTTCTTCCCACCAGCGTGGATGGAGTCAGCCATCAACTTCATCCTTAAGAAGGGGTCCAGGGACATTTTAGACAACCATCGGACAATCGCCCTGGAGAACCCCTTCTTGAAGATGATGTCCACCCTACTAGCTGCCCGCTTCTCTGTATTGGTCGAGAATAGGGATCTTCTTCCCGAGTTCCAATTCGATTTCCGGAGAAGCCGCTCAACCACCACGGCAGCTACTCTCCTCTATGAAATTGTGCACTCAAACATCAGCAATAAGAGGTGAGTGTATGGATGCTTTGTGGATTTCTCCAAAGCATTCGACAGGGTGGACCAAACGCGGTTATTCCTCAAACTCCAACTGTGGGGAGTTCCGCGGCCAATCTGTGTCCTGCTGTCCAACATCTATGCGGGACTCAGATGCTCCATTCGTTCTGGGGAGGACCTATCCCCTTGCTACTACACTTCCATTGGCCTTCCGCAGGGGGATCCCCTATCGCCAATACTATTCAACATCTATGTATCCGACCTGCCCGAAGCCCTCACACACCAAGGCCCCACCATCATCCATTTTATGGTACAATGTCTCCAATATGCAGACGACCTGATTGTCTTGGCTCATTCGGCCGTGGAATTGCAAAATGCCATCAATGCACTTCACGGTTATTGCCAAGAGAACGGCCTTCAAGTCAATAACATCAAGACGAAGGCCATGGTTTTCCACAAAGGTCGTCTGCCTCCCACCTCTTTCCATATCTATAATAGTCCGATTGAAATTGTCAACAATTTTAATTATGTCGGTTTCACATTCTCAACTCAACTCTCCTTCACCAACCATCTCAAATCATCAATAGTCAAAGCCAGGGTCAGGATCGGATACCTTTGCAAAAGACTTCCCATCAAGAATCTTCCCCTTCCAATAGTTCTTTAACTCTTCCGGACCTACATCACTCCAATTTTCCTCTACGGCCTTCACCTGTGGTTCCCAAACTCCGCCCAATCCGCTCTCAAATCCGCCGATGCCACCTTCTCCAAGTTCCTCAACCGATACTTGTGCGTGCCCCAACATATCAACAATGCATGGACGCATTTTCTATGCGAAACCGAGCCCCTCACCATCGGGCTAGCAAGGTTAGTGTCCAACAGTGTGGGAACCTGACCTTTCCGGAGGTGATGTCCGGACACAAATTGTCCTTCCCTGTCAAGGGCTTGCTAACACCTTATTGTCCTTGGCCCGACATCTCTTCGGAGTATTGGCGGTCGCGCACCTTTGTCCGGCTCCCGGCCAAATGCCATCAACGACGGGAGCTGACAAAAGATCTGTTCAATCTGGCCCATTCTCTTCTTTGCAATAACCAAGAATTTCATCACTTACCTTTACCTAACTGTGTCTGTACCGTCTGCTCTCATCCTCTTCACTTTTTTCATGTGCACTGAAACAATGTTAGTCAAATTTATTGTGATATCACTCTCTAGTCAAATATTTTATTGCTTTTACCATTTTTGACATGTTTCTTTTATACATTTTACAGTCTGTATTATGTTTATGCACCATCTTTCCTCTATATTTTTACGCCATGACACGACTAAGGGTCGCAATAAAGATATTATTATTAGGTCAATCAAATCCATCAAATATTCGCTAACAAGTGAATTAGGAACTATGTCAAGGTCGATTTAGCACGCTCTATCAATTTCTAAACTTAAATAAATAAACACAATTCAAACTACAACTTCTTTATATACCAACTTTACGAATTCTAAACACTTTTCCTTTGCCCCTTTTGGTATTAAATGCAAGTGAACTATTGTTAATTCCGATTGCCAAATATTATTTTTCACCCAGTAAGACCAACTTCGTCTTCTGCAGTATGAAACCTCCTCTTGATGTTCTAAGCCGAGTGCAAGAGCCGATGGGGAAGATATCCGATTTTCTCCTTCTAACTGGATGGAGTATAAAGTACCTCTTAACCGGGATCGGCTCGCTGAAGGTCCGCTGGAGCACATTTCCACGAAGACGAGAGGAGAGAGGTGAGGAACTATTGTCACGATGTTGGCCAGTCCAGCTAAAGGAGAGGAAAGAAGAGCATAGTATCGTTGGTATCAACAAAGTTTATTGGAGGTAAGAATTGATCTCATTCCCAGTGGTCTATGTCCCGTAAGTGCCAAGCCGTTGTGAGAAGGGACAAAGGGAACCATTGCCAACGCTTCAGCTGGCAAGTGCCATTAAGGATCTCATTGGCCTTTTTAGCCCTCAGGTTAGTCTTCTGACATTGAGTTGGTTCTTAAATTTAAGACCTAAATGACCTCGAAGCGTTATTTCGGACATGGATATCGAGACATCATTTAAAGTGCATTCTCCGTCAGCCATTTGGTTGCCTAAATTTGGAAATGTGAGCCTATTACATGGCACTCGTGCTTAGAATCACTTGCACACTGAGTGGCAATTTTCTGATCAATCTCATGTCAATTCAAGAAGTTCTTTGGATCATCGATAAGTGTTGATTGTGGCACTTCCTTTCCGAACATCAAGGCCAGTACTATTCCTAATCAGAATTGTGATTGCAATTGATGAGGGACTGAAAGGGAAAAAATGATGGTGCCAAATACTGAATTGTACTCTTACCTGCTCAAACAGACAATACAAATATTGGCATGAACATCAAGCCACTAACATCTGCAGTTCAGGCAATCAGATAGTGAGCGGATCAAAACTCAACTACCAGTGTGGAAGCCATGATTCCCAAAGTTAATGTTGAGGCCTATAGTTCTTTTCAATGCACGGATGTGGCGCCCTCTGCTTCGTTTAGTTACGGACAAACTAGTGTCATGTAATAGGAGTTCTAATACAGGTCACTAAGACAAACAAACATGGAAATTCGAGAACACGCTCTAAAATGCCAGGCTTCAATAAGGTATTATTTGATGAACAACTTATTGCTAAAGACCTGTGACAAGATTTATTTATCACCAAAACATCTGGGAGACATTTCAAATCCTGCAAAGGCAAATTCACTAACACTTATGACATTGAAATAAGAATTAAGCATAGATTTTTACCGTTTGCTGCTAGCACATCAAAACTTTTGCGATCATTTCCCATAAGATTGTACTATGAAAATATGTTTTATGTAAAGATAGGCTAATTATGTTATGAAATGCATTTTTAAAACACTCATATTTATATTATGTCAAGAACTAACAACTCTTTAAGCGCCAAAAACGAAGTTGGTTCTAAATCTATCAAAAAAGTAACAAATAAAATATTCAATCTTAAGCAAATTTAAAAATCGTAGTGGAGAGGGATGAAAAAGTCTTTTTTCAACTTCATATATATTGTCTCTTTAATGCCTCCAACCTCACATAATGTACTTGCAGCCATCAGGAGAGGACAATGCCAGGAGCCAGTAATTCCTAATTTGATTTTAACCAAGAGTGTGTGTGATAACTTCACTCCGACAAAAAATGTTGTTCGTATGCCGAGCAGAAAGTCGAGAAAGTTGAAGTAACCGGTTTTTTAATCCAATGCCTCGTTTCAGCTTTTTCTCACATCCAAACCGTCAAACTGCTGCAATTTCTGTTCCACGTGAAAAAGCATATTTTGTCGGAGTCTAGTGATAATCAAGAAAAAAATGCAACATTGCCTTCTTAAAAACATAGACAGGTTGTAAAAGAAGGGGTAGTAAACTCAATTTTCGAACATTTACCTTGGAATTGGATCCCAAGCCTTCTTAGCCCCAAATCCGGTAGAATATTCGAGTTCAAATTTTAACACACTAATATTCTTGGAACCTACCCCTCAATCTACTTCTATATTTGAAGAATGCCATGGTAATTCCCTGTAGCATTCAAATTCTGATTAAATTCGTCGGCTGTTTCCTAATCAAGGTCATTCTAAAATATATCTCATCTTTGAACCATGGACACTAACCCCATGCAAATGGTCACCCTCCCCTCCCTGTTAAAAAAGTTGTAGTTTTTCAGAGTATGAAAGTGTAAAGCAACTTTTAGTCCTGCATGCCTTTATTTTGACTGTAGAACTTGTCATTCTGTTCCCTCTAAATCTGGATTAACATTGGAATTGACAAAGTCGTAGATAGAATTGCGAACGAGAGCGTTCAAAATATTTTGCAGGTAAGAAAGTTTTCTGCCATGAAAGTAGTCTCTCTATATTCAACAACTTTGGAAATTTGCAGTTAGTTTCGTTTTATTTTCTCTCATGCCTAAGCCTGTAGTTATTTTCATATTGTCATCAAAATTTTGGAAAGTATGCGTGAGATATACAACGGCCAGAGATAATGCCTTCTTTCCCCGCGAGCAATCTCTCGAAACTTCAAAAAGCCTAACCCACAACGTCTATTCAAAGTTCTTTTTGTTGTGTTTGAAGCACAGGTCGCTTTCGTGATAAAAATAGCAACCATTATAGAAATTTCGGAGAAACTCTAAATGAACATTATGTTCTTGATTGTCTAGTAACAGGTACCTAAAAATACAATTTACCGTATGCTGACAAAAATCTCTTTTGATCGCCGAAGTTCAGATATGGCTCTAAAAATGACAATGTTAACGAGCAAAACAGTAAGATGTGCCTCATTCGATCAAAAAATGCTTTGCTTAGACAAATCGCCACAGCTCATTCTATTGATGCGTGGAGGAATCTTTTCTTTTAATATCTGTTGATAAAAGGCATTCCGGTCACGAATTTCACAACCGAATGGTTTGTGCACAAGACGTGTGTTTGTGTTAAAACAGCCGAGGACAAACTTGTGTCACTTTGAGTGGAAGAAGACAATCATCCTAGCAAGACTTTTTTGTCAAAATGTGCTCAAAACATAGACCACTGTACGTGCTTTAGGTCTAAAAGATAATGTTTCTACAACCTTACACTTAAATTAATATATTCGTAGAGAATCGTTAGGACAAGGTTTCTAAAACATTTTTCTTTACTGTATTTCGTACTATATGATATTTAACGAGCTATTGTGGGTCGAAATGGAGTTTACTTGGAACAAACAAGATTGGTCCAAATAGGAAACTACGGTAGTAGTGCGTCTTCGTTAGTTTTCTTATTCAAACACAACTTAGATGATAATTCAAATTGATTTTTTAATACTTCATTAAATCTCCATTCAATGGGTTCTTGGAGTTGACTTGGGGGAACATGTCGAACATTGAATTTTCTATTTTCATTGAAGGTTCCATTGGAGGTTCCCCATACCATATCCTCTGAAAACTTGAAGAAGCGAGTCTTTCCATTAGGTGGGCGACTGCAGAAGAACCAACGCAGTGCCAAAGACCCGTGGAAAAAGAAACTGATCCATTCAAGAACCTAAAGGTGTGTTTGAACCTCCAAAGGGATTGGTCCGTCTCAAATAAGGGGTCCTTAAAAAAGTTCCATTCCATGTGAATTAACGAATAACAAACAATCACTTGGGCGAGAAGTTTGCCCCTATTGGAACGTGCAGCTTGTCTGCCGGTGAAGGCTTACTGGATCTCCACCTTGCCCACATACAACTCATTCGTCGACAACAGATCCACGTGTTTGTTTTCCACCTTTGGCCTTGGTAATTGTAACAATGCGAGGCAGGCTTTGCATTGGAACATTCTTGTGCTTGTTGGTGTGGCATCAAGTTTTATCAGACGTAGAAGTGGACCAAAACGTCACTTTAGCAACAACACTAGAACCACAACCTGTCCAGGAGGAAGTCACTGACAGACCCAAGTAAGTTTCAATGAATTGCCAGAACTAAAGTACGGTAAATGTACACCACTGATGGCGACACTATTAAAAAATATTGGAAAATGGTATTTCATGCTCTTTTGCAGCGAACACACTACTGCCCTCAATATTCTGGATTCTCTTCTCCAACATTATGACAGGAGAGCCACGCCTACAAACCATCTGGGTATGATGAAAAATTGAAAGATTTGAAATTTGAATGATAATTGAGGGATATTGGGTTCGTAGGAAAAGCAACAGTGGTCGATTGCAAGCTCTACGTACGTAGTTTGGGATCCATCAATCCGGATACAATGGTGAGCTATTACTTGCTTTTTAGAATTAATTTAGATACACAAGGCAAATTCATGCGTCGGGTTTTAAAGGGGCATTATCATATCACTCGTTCAATCCTTCAAAAAAAAAAACAATGTGAGCCAAAGGAGATTCTAGTTACCTTTGATTATTCCCATTTGCAGCTTCATTCAAGAACCCCTGTTTTCTTTCTAACAAATTGATGATGTTCATGGTGTAGAGAAGGCCTTTTCTTTCTTTGTGAAAGGAAATGGGGAAAAAGGAAGCACAATTTCTATGCAGAATAATTCGTACACGGAGTGCAACCTTTCCGCTTGTTCCTGCCTCTCAAAGGCCACTTAACCATTCTCCCACTTTCACGTTGCTCGAGTGCCAAATTTTGCCAAAATTGTATAGGGCCAATTTTTTGCATTCATATTCAAATCTGATGAGGTTAGTCTAACCCTAAGGACGCAATTTTGAATAGGGGTGGAGGGATACCTTAAACATGAAAAATAAGCCCTTTCCTTCTTCCAAAATGGTTTACACCATTGCAAGAAAGGGTTCTACAAAGACTCGCATATGGTTGCAAACATTCACTGACCTCACCGCCTTTGTACTTATTTATAAGTACGTGTTGGCCTTTTTCATAGCATGCCCTTTTAATAGGCAAATGTTCCGACATATTTGTGCACCTTGCGATCAGAATGTTTGGCACTAAATAATTTTTGCCCGAACGCTTCTGCCATAAGTGTAACATGTATCATCAAAACATCTATCTCACTAATAGATAAATTAGCCTAAAACAAGTTCCTCTAACCGAGATGGATTAAACCTCGTCTGGATGAATACAGAATTTGAATTTGTTGATGATTCCCACAGTCAAGGTTGGCAGTGAACCATAACTTGAACCATCGTTTAATATGCCGATTAGTATAAACTTCCAATTCTGCAGTGTCGGTCCAATAGTGAGCTGGTTGGTTGGTTGAGTATTCTATGCAGACGAGGGCCCATCAAATATCGTTCTATCCTTTTGTTCAGGACTACCAAGTGGATCTTTATCTCCGACAACATTGGTTCGATCCACGGCTCAACCATCCTCAGTTGAACGAGCCATTGGACTTGAATGATCCCAATCTAGTGAAGGGGATCTGGAAACCAGAAGTCTACTTCCCCAACGCCAAAGATGCTGAGTTCCAATATGTGACTGTTCCCAACGTTTTGGTTCGGATTAATCCGGGAGGCAACATTCTCTATATGCTCAGGTAATTCCTTTTTTACGCCCATTTCGTTGATGTGGAATGTCAAGATTGTTCGAACTCTTTGCCCTTAGACTGAAATTGAAGTTCTCCTGCATGATGGAACTCTCCAAGTTTCCATTGGATGAGCAAGTATGCACCATGGAAATAGCGTCATGTGAGTTCAACTCCTTCAGAATATGTATGAAAGAAACTCGAACGCTAGAACGTCACATTCTTCTTGATGCTTAGCCTTGGATGTTAATCAACAGCGCTGTTGGTTTGAAATGACTGGGAAGGCTTGATATACAACTGCAATTATTTCGTTGACATTTGGCTCTGACGTCATCATTTCCGCAGCGCTGAAACTCAGGCTAACACAGTTTGCCTTACTTCAAAGGCAACGGTGACGTCATCGAATGCTCATAAGGGGGAGTCTAAAGCTTATCCCTTGGGCAACCATAAATATTCACAGATGTTCCAGTGTAGCTTGCCCGTGTAAATACGCTGAAAAACCCAAGGAATTTGCCATCTTGTGGCCTTTGAGGAAAAGAAGAAAACTGCGTCATTAAAACAACTAGGCTTGTCTTTTGTAAAGAGCTCTTTTCGAGGCCTTGTTGACATTCTTCTCTGGGGAATTAACGTCGAAACCGTACACCCTTGACATTAAGTAATATATAGGGAAAATTTATGGGAAGTTTATGGTGGAGACTTTTTTTTGTTTAACTGCCCAACTTTTAACCATCTGATATCCAGTTTCCAAAACTACGAAAGAACTGATCTTGCAATGGAAAGATGAATCCGCCGTGGACATCTCCAATGAGGTGAAGATGCCCCAATTCGAGATCTTTAAGGTGATTGCCGCCAAATGCCAAGAAACGTTCCACATTGGTAAGAGCCCATAAGATTATGGGGCTTTGGGCCCTTCAAATAAGCAACACTCTCTTAAAGTTAAAATGTGTCATTTCCAGGCAACTACAGTTGCTTGTTGGCTGAACTGCACTTGAAGCGATCTTTAGGCTTCCACATGGTCCAGTCCTATTTGCCCACCATTCTTATTGTGGTCATATCTTGGGTTTCATTTTGGATGGACGTGGATTCCGTGGCCGGAAGAACGACTTTGGGTGTGACTACGTTGCTCACTGTTTCAAGCAAAGCCTCGGGTTTGTACTTCGATTTCGGTTCCCCAAGTATCAGGGCCGTAAGCTCCTTGTATATACTTTTGTGGTTTCTGTTATAGATGTCCAAGCGGAGGTTCCCTTGGTGTCATATGTCAAGGTAAGGCTAGTGTACCTTACATACATTTTTGACCTGCAGAGCTACGATTGCGAAACTCGAAGTACTCTAGTAAAGCTGTGTAGATAATTAGCACTTCATAGCTCTGCAATGAAAGCCTAACTTAATTTGATGGGCGTTTACGAGAGCTGGAGACCAGGATCGATTTTGAAGTGATCCGTATGATTCAGATAATTTCCGCTAACCGAGAGCCTGTTAATTAAAAATTTGGCCTCTTCCTAAAAACACACAATGGCCCGTTATCCAAAAGATCTTAATATTTTGATAAAGTTCAAAGGCAGGAGTAATGGAAAAGGTGCAACTCAAGAGCTTGAACTGACCCTTGGAGGTGAATGGTTAGAGTATTTTTAAGATGCTGAGACGATTTGCAAAAATTCGAGACATTTTCTAGTTTCCACGCATCAATACTTTCATTGTGGTACCTGGTTTCCCCCCATTCAGTTCCAGCTCAAAAGGACTAATAAAACTGTCCGGAAATATTTTGAATAAACTAAAGCTGTCAATATCAATACGAATAAGTCCAATGCTTATAAAGATTATCGAAAAATCGATCAAACTGACAAAAAAAATCCGACAGAACTGTCGAATTAAAAAAAGCTTGCAATGGCAAAAAGAAGGAAGGCACACTTTGACCATTGATTTCTCATAAGACCAAAGTGCCATGATTTCCAAAACCATTGCTTGTGACTAGAGTTCCACAAAAAACCTGCTCCAAAGATCCGATCGCTAAGATCCTGTCTAATGTTTCTAGGGAATAAGTGAGATTGTTATAGGTAAGCAACAGCAGAATATCGAGTAATCTGGTGACCAAAGGTGAAACCAGCATCTCTGGGATCAAGATACCGCGACTGCGCTTTTACCTCCAGGTATTAGACTTAGGGAAAAGATGATGAACGGAAGCTCTAATAGCAATATTAGCCTTCCTGCAGGGGAATTAAGTACTTTATTTTCTGCCATGACTTTGTGGAAGCTCAACCTTGTCAAGACCTCTGGGTGTTCGCAGAAAAAGTGGGTTTCTCACCAATCAATACACCAATCGAAAAGTGTGTGGGTAGTTATGGTGTGGCCTCATATTTCTAGCAGAGCTTGTGCATCAACGGTCCTGCCATTTGTGAAAGTTCTTGAGTATTGAGGAGAGAGTGGCATCCACAAAAAGGACGAAAGGATGCAAAAATGCAAGGTCGCAGGGCGAAAACTAGAAAAGGCCAACGGAATGATAGTCCTAAGTCCACTTTTTCCTTGCCCCAGTGGAACATATGACTGGAACAAATCGAAAAAACATCGACTGTGTGTAACTGGCATGTGGAAAGATGGGTGGGCTGTTTCATACACACACGCACGCACACACACAAAAGAAATTAATCATCCCTTGAGACTTAAAAACTGTCATTAGATTTTTAGGTTGGCTTGCAGGTTCCTTGGCACTCAAGGGTGTTTGCTAGATCTTTGAATTAATGGTTTTTCCCTAGAAATGAAAAGAAAAGAATCCTGGCACAACGAAATGGAGAATGGTTTGTTTCACGTTCTTCAGCAATCTTTAAGAGAGACGCATTTTCCACTTGTTTTGTTGGGATTTTGTCAACGAATGTTTCAGAGTACAGATGCAATATAACATGATTTGACCTGCAAAGCTAAGGAGCAAAGTTTCAAGCGGGTAGGAAAACTTTTATCTTGGATCTAATTACTGTAACTGATGAGGTATTACTTCCTCCCATGCATTGTCAAAATGATTCGTTTTCCTTTGACTTGAAACAGAAGTCTCATCTGAGAGACTTGGACCAAGCAAGCATCTGTTCTCCGCACATTGTGAAAAGTTGAACTCTTTTGCGTAGAAGTGGAATAAAATGGGGCTAGAAAAGGTAGTTTTTTCTTATTAGAAATGCATTAAAAGCCATAACAATTTTTGCCGTTCCATGTATTATTTAGCAAAGATCTGTTTCTAATTGAAGTTTTTGTGCCATTCATATGGTCAAAGTGAGTCAAATAAACTGCTCTGGGGCGATAAGAACGATTCTTTGCGAGTCAACTTGGTCAATGGGTTTCTTCTTTTTTTTGTTTCTTTTTTGGCTCGATTATTACGGCTTTTTATCCGATGCTTGGGAAATGAGTTCTCAACAGGTCACGTCAAATTTGATAAAATATTGGATCTGATATTGGTTTTGAATTGGCCACATTAAGGTATTTGTTGGTTAGGCATAATTTGCAAATTTCCTCGTTCAAGACTTAGCAAAGATTCATCTAAAACGTAGAATTGTCGGAGAGGTACGGCAACAAGTGATACGTAGATGACACTGGCTGTGTTCAAAGGTTCTGTAAGAGCTTATTGTCCAAAGAATTCATTTTAAGCCGTATTGTACAACTAATGCCACTTCTTTCGCTCACTTTGTTCAAGTGCTGGATTGGGGCAAAGGTCTTGGATGCATTTTAAAAATGTAAAGAATAACAAAGCCCTTATCTTCGTTGAACATTGTACGACTCCGGGGACTGTATTCGATCCTAACAATTAGGTCGGCCTAGAAACTTCTTCCTAACTCTTTCCTAACACGAACTTCACCCTTGTCCCCTTGTTTAATAAAAGTTCGGGGAAGTTACGTAGGAGTCGCAAAACGTTCATTTCGCCAGAACAAGACAAAAAAAACCGAACTTTTTATTCCGCCCTCTAATCATAAACGATGAAAGCGAACTATGAACTAATGTGACCTACCCAAATCGTGGAACGATTACAAGGCTGACATTACACCATAAAGCCCGTTTGGTGCTTTGTTTCTTGAGAAATATTATTCATAGATATTATTTTGCTCAAATATAATGGAACAGGTAATTTGAACCTACCAAATCTAGCTACTTACACTTCCATTAAAACTGGTTCCATGATCGTATGAATGTAACCCCGCCCAAGCCATGTAGGCCATTCGAAAGCCTCTATAACCACTCTTTCAGTCGGAGATCCTTTTTGAATTTGCATGTGAGACGGGAACATTTATTCAAGTCATCTTTTGAGCTGTCAAAGTTGACTTCAAAATTTTACCATCATTATCGTGAAATGTCGTCAATTGTGGATAAGCCTATTTGACGTTCAACATAAAACGGTTTTTGACAGGTCCCCAATCCACTTTGTCCCAAGTTTGACCTCACGAAGTTCCAACAACTACGTAGTTCTAACAAAGGCAATATTTTTGATTTCAACAATTCATTTTTTTCATGGTTTGAAGCAAAAAATTCAGATGCGCTATCAACATTAACCATCAAATCTTGACAAGTGATGTAATTTAGATGAAAGTTAAAATACCAGTTATTCCTTTGGCATAACCTTAAACGTACAAGAGTGTTGGATTCCGGTATTTTCCATTTCACGGTGAATTAAAGTTATTCCATCTCAACCTGTTGAGGAATGTTTTTGTCACGTCTGGGAGACTTCACCACCCACAGATTATCCTAATTGCATAGGAACGCCGGCTTAGCGATTTTTATTCATTCGAATGAATAGGTCTACATTCCTCTCTTTGAAAAGGAGACAAGCAATACAATTCATTGAAAGTTTTTGGTGCCATCTATTCATGAAAAGTCATTGTTTAAACTAAAACAAAAATAACCATCGCTCATACTTTCCCACTTTATTGTGGGAAATCAATTCTTTACTTTTGTCTCTTATGGTTTCAATTCTGGGCTTTATGTTGGTTCAGACTGACTTAGGCAAGCTGTAAGCCACAATATAGCAAACATAAAGAAAAAATACTATATTAGAAAGATACTCTGAAATCAATATCGACTGAGAACGAGTAGCTGCAGGAGTTGAGTTTTGTCCTGCTTTGATTGCATTATAACGGACCAAACATACCATCTAAGGATGAATATAAATTTAGCATAGATGGCCAAAATCAAACGCAATACTTTATTCTCCTCAGGCTATCGACATATGGATGGGAGCTTGCACTGGATTTATATTTGCCGCCCTATTGGAATTCACCTTCACCAACTATCTGTGGAGACGTGGTAGAAGGGGTCACACAAGCCGACACTTCAACAAAGAAAACCAACTAAGTAAAAGCATTCGTACCCCCTCTCCTCCATCGTTCTCAGAAAATGGAGGACGAGGCGAGCTGGGGCTTCATCAAGTTCGACGGCGTCCAAACGGAGAGAATGAACCTGCTGACAACGAGTGCGGAGAACCAAATGGGAACATTCAAACTGAAGTAGTAAGTCAAGTAATCTTATTCGTAAAAGCCTTTGTCAACGTCAACAATGACCGATATATAAGTAGTTACTTGAATGATTTCAGTTGTTATTTGGACTAGCTATATTTCATGTGCTAGAGCACGAACTTCTAGAAATATGGCCTGCTCTTGGTCATCGCAACTCTTACCCACTTTTTGAATTAAAGTAAAAAAAATAAGAAATGTTAAACAAAAAGGAGCGAAATAGATAGGCAACAATAAGAAAATATCGCAACGACGTAAAAAGAGGTTTTGAGCACGTTTTGCCTTATTTTACAGCATTAGTTATAACTTTGGTTTCTATGATTTTTTAGCAAGTCAAATATTAAGCTCACAACAAGGATCTCGAAGGAATCGCGAGAGATACGATAAAATTAATTTCCTCTCGACAGTTTGTGGTGTAAGCCTAGTTTCAATTTGTATGGTTTGCATGCAAAATCCCAATGGATCTAAGAAATTATAGGGAAACTTTCCCATAACTTCTCTGCTTTTACTCTTTGAGGATGTCAAAGCTTCATGCCAAGAATGAAAAAGGGCTTTGACGGTACGAATGTAAACTTCCCATGGATGGACAAGCGCCATCTGACGTACGTTCCAGTAATTCTAAAGAACCATTCACATAATATATATTTAAGTGAAGGAAGAGATGTACTGTTTTCAGTATCAATATGTAAAGATAAGCCATTGTGTTTTTTATGACATTATTCCAGTGAATGGTATCAATTTATAAAAGTTCCGTAGCGGTATAAAATAAGTCGCGGGTGGGAACAATCTAATGTGTGCGGTATCCAAATCGGTGTTGATTTCACAATGTGATATATGACTCCTTTGAATCAGAAAATAGACGCCTGCTTTCTGTTGACAAACCATTCCATTGGTTCTTTCATTGTTGATGGAAGAATGCAATAGCAGGGAGTCTCTGTTTTGACATAACCTCTAGATTGATAACGAATTCACCTTTGGTTGTTTTCGAATAGTTGTAGAGTCATATCTTTTTTTTACGATTCTCGTGTTTGTAAGGCTGGTCTGGAATCGTTCACAAAAAACGATCTAAGTCACGTTTAAAGCCGAAGAGTGGGTCATCTAATGCATAGAATCGTCTAATAGAGCACGGCCGCAAGTTGTATAAAGCTGGTGCCCGGTTTAAGGCAAAAGAAGATTTTACCCCCTCACTATCTTTATATCCAAGGGATTGAATTTATCGGACTAAAAATCAAACTGATCTTGACAATGTTTGGTTTGCGACGTAATTAGATGCACAAAACAAGGTCATCTGCCCACAATCCTATTGTGAAAGGCTCCTTATGAGTATGTCCACCATCAATTTTCATGAATCTTTATCCAAATTAGCATGTGACATTTTTAACCAATACTAAGTTAAACGGAAATTAATGTCCCCCTCCCTTTCATGAATTTAAGCTCCATAATGCCCGGGCTGAATCTAATTTCAAATTCCCAGAGGATTAAACTACATTTTCAATATCACAAAACTTACGAGATTATTTATCATATTCTTGCTTGATATGCAAATAGCTCAAAATCTTATGAATTTTCCCTTTAGGTAAATGCGCCAAATGTGCAACTTTTTGGGAGGGACCGTTTAAAATCGCTCTAAGTTAACCAATCAATCAAAGTTTCAATGAAATCAATGAGGTTTCACTTTTAAGATATGAAAAAATCTACATTATTTGTGTGGGAACTTGAGTTTAGATGTAACCGGAGCATTTTGAAGCTAAAACACATTGAAAGAGGTCCATTTATTCCTTTATAACTCAATGTTGATTAAACAGATCGTGTGCTAATTTGGGTCCAACTGTTTTCAAAGTGTGTTCGATACTTCATCAAATTGTTTTTGTTTTTTAACTATAGTCTTATAAATGTCTTCAGTTATGTAATTTTTTATTCCTTATGGTTTTGTGAGCTAGAAAAGTGCCAAAATGTGTTCGTATAATTCCATCAAAACTTATAAAGCTATTTTAACCACTGGGCTCAGTGAAGGCGACTAATTGATCTGGTGTCAGACTGTTTTGCGTCGCCGCCTTTTTGCTCCGAGCTCGTTGGTCCTATTCCGTTGATCACATTGTTGCTACGCCTGACTCACTTTGACAGAGCATCATGAGGTCATAGCATCAAAAAAGTAAAAGCCTATCATCCTCTTTGACACCGGCATTCCTGTCACATCTTTCCAGATTTCTCGCGGTGCTGGCGAGTTTGTCCGTGTCCTTCTTCGAGATGAGGATTTGGGTCGAGAAGAATTTGCCGATCGGGGACGAAATTCGAACACTTACCATGATATGTCAGACTGCATTCTAGCCATCAATATTGACGAATGGTCGCGAACGGTGTTTCCCTTCATGTTCTTTCTTTTCAATGTATGCTACTGGACTTATTACAGTCACTGGAATGTTCATTAGGTCAAGTTAAAGCTCTTCCCAAAAACTCGGAAATTCGAGAGGGAAGAGAGGGGATCATACTATTATTCCGAGGAAGACGATGAAGAAGGTTGTGACTGACCCCTCAAGATGATTGTAAGTTGACTGTCGTTTTACGGGATCTTCATTGAGTTCAAACGAAGACCAAGGAACGTCAGAAGAGATGACGAGATCAGCTTCGAACTCTCACAAACTGCTTGAAAAACCTTCTTGTTGAGATCCTGTGTGGAATGTCAAGAAGAAAGTGATGGAGACAGGAAATGTACGTCTCAATCTGAAAATAGAGAATGCAATATCTTAATTATGGCTCAAGTTGTTACTCTTACCCGTTCCCAGAGGATTTTCATTGTCTTAGATTGATATTACTTCACGCATAGACTAATGCACTACAAATATTGCTCAGTTCAAGCTTCACAACAGAGAAATGATTACCAACTGTCGGATTGACCAGTTAACTTAATTTTGAACGAAAATATAAAAATAAAACCAAACATGACAAGACTCAATTTATGTTGTTCATGCATACGTATCTTCTCACCATGACATGACTGATGATTTGATGTTCTTGGAGGGGGGGGGGTATTGGATTTGCGAAGCTTCCAAATCCCTTTTAATAGACGGGCATTAAATCCCCGCTCGCTAAGGAAAAGGATATTCAGCAATATTCGTCTTAAAGTTGCTGGTTTGAGAAAACTTTGGTGTTCAAAAAACTTTTGGCCTTAAATTAGTTTTTTGATTAATTTGATCGACCCACTTAAGGGATCAACTACTCCAAAGGCTAATCTCAGTCAGCAATATCACGTTAATATTTTCCCAATCCTTCCTCTGACCAAGGACGACGTCACCATTGGACAGCAATGGTAATGGGGAAAAATGAGTAGTATCATCCTACAATTCAGCCAAATATATTTCCCTTCGCCCGAGTTGACTCTGTTGTAGACTCAGAGGGCATTGGTCCGTTTTGATCTTAGTCGAACGTCTATATCAAAGGTTATGAACGTTTAAAACTCATACTGGACCGGGCACAAATTGAACGAGCAAGCATCACGTTAGTAAGATCACAGTACTAAGCCAGTCATTTATATGCCCATGTCGTACTTAGTTTCAAGAGCTTGTTGTTTTTGATACAGAGGTTTGATTGAGGTCAAAATTTGCGTACGCCATTTGAATTGTGAAGAGCCTAACTTGTGGGAAGGAAAGTACATTCTTTTTATTTGGATAAAAGTTACGCTTCTCACACCCTACCATCTCAGCTGTCAACCATGTGTTCTAAAAATTGGTCCGCCTGGCATGCTCGCATCGCAAGCTCTTGGCGAATGATTTGCGCTGTGACTAGTTTTTGAATTTTGAATATTCTCAAACCAATGCAAAATGGTCGAGGATATTGATTATTTATAAATCTGATTCGCATCTGATTTATTTGAAATGTTGAAAGACGTTTAAAAACTAGCATTTTGAATTTGCCACTCGAAGAAACAAGAGGAATAAGGAAGGATCAACGAAATTACCACGATCGAAAACTGGTTATTCTTCATCAATCTCTTGTTGCGTATCCCAAAGCTAAAAAATAATAGAAACACTTTAGTAACCACTACTAAATTGATCCTTTTAACGATATTAGTACGCTCAAAATGTAAAATCAAATATACAGGGTTGGTTGATTGAATGGTAGTGCTACTTGTTTGTCTCCTTTTGAGATTTGATTCACGATTATTGTGTTTTACCTCGGCATAGTAGAATTGTACTCAGAGCTCACGAGTTTGGTCAAATATCATATATTGAAGACAATTCTTCACTCATGTAAGTAACAATTAAGTTAGTGCAATTATTTCCTTAAAAATAATTTCGTTTTGAAGTCCTGTATGATCCATTTAATCCATTACGACAGTTGTAGCATGTAATAGCAAACAAACGGTACACTTCCTGATGACAACTGACCTACTATCGACCTCATCATCTTCATCAGCAGCAGTCTGAAGAGTGCTCCAAAAGCTACTACAAAAATGCTAATCAGTTCCAAGGAGTGTATGTATGAGTTACATCTCACCCTCAGACAACAAAATTAGCAAGAACTTTTCAAATTATGTCACAACAGAAAAGGAAAAAGTGTCATCAAAGTTGCAATGAAAGTGTTACCGGACTTCAAAGTTCTTTGTTTAAGGAGCTTTGATTTGGCCTTAAAGTACTGTATATTTGAGCTACGCTGTAGTATTCAATCTCACCTGTTGAGCATCCAAAAACAATGATGGATGGGAGTGTCGGGCCTTAGACACTTGGTAGGCCCATATTTGCAGTTAGGTACAGACGGGAATGCCAATGCCAGTGAACGTCGAAGATACGACCGAGCCACGAACACTTCACGACAGGGAAGAAATCATCAATCATAGTAATTCATTGGAAATATGAATGGTTGGCTAGGTTCGGTTCTTGTCTTCGTTTAAAGAACCAACCAACATTTTGGTCAAAAGAATTCAACACACTGTAGTAATTTGAACTTTATCAGATTGCGGGGAATTACCAGGATCTATGCATGGAAGAATCAGTTTGAAGAGGAGATCTGAGCACCCGGATATGAGATGATTCATTCCCCAGTCTCTCGTTCATCAATAACTAACGCCTTGGGTGTGCGAATAATGAACGCTCACATTGGTCGGTGGTTCTCGGATATCGGCGAAGCGAGACCATCTCAGATAGATCCGTCAGTCTATTCTGGTTTGTCGTGCAAGTGGCCAATGGAGTCAGTGCATGCATAACATAGAGCAATTGTTTTCAAACTGAAAATGTTGGCATTTCATCTGGGATTCGTGTTCATTCTACTGAACTGGGCGGAAGGCCAACTCACCGGTTTTTGCACCACATTGCAAGGAAACCAAGGCCAATGCAAGCCTTTGGTGAAGTGTGTTCGATTTGTTCATGAGATACCGTTACTTCAGAAACAACCATGTCAGTTACTAACTGGAGAATTGGGCGTATGTTGTCCTCATATCGTCATTGGAACGGCCACTTGTAAGTACAGGAACAGAGAACCCGTTGGTTTTTTGTTGCCTCCACTGAAAAGTGGGTGCTATTAACTAGCGGGTCTGAGTGCTACAGTGAGAATCAATAATCCCTTGTGTTAATGGCTGTTGTTTGTGTTTCATGTTATATATTCCAGATATTCACCATACCTTAAAAAAGCACAGATTTGTTATCAGTTCCTTGTACAAGACGTTCCCTTTCCTTTTAGTTCGCAAACCCCGGCGAAACAATGTCCTTCGCCGTCCCCCGAGACCCCCTGTTCCTATTCCCCAGATCCAACGCAATGACATTCAGCAAGCTAGTATTGGAGCGATCCAACGTCAGGAATTTCGTCGACAGGTCGAGGCTCGATTGCGGCAAGCTGGTTTGGTTATCCCGAGGGGATCTCGAAGTCCTGTCGCCAAGCACAAACGTCTCCAAAAGACCAACAATAAGGCCAGATCATTGGGCAAAAAGGCCTCAACTTTGGTGGATGCATCCAAAGTGCTAAAGGAAAGGTACGAGAAGGGCACCTATCCATTAAATGAAATGCACTAGGAAGTAATCAGTCGAATTGTTCCAAGTGTGCCAAAGATATGGAGTACTCACAGTGCAACTACACTCACACCACCCCGTTTCCATGCCTGTTACTTTTTATCGTCAATTCATGATCACAAAAGATTTAGAACTTTGAAGAAAAGTGGTATACCGGAAGATTTTTCCAGGCTCAACCTATTGGGAAAGTTTTCGCCGGGGATTTTGAAAGCCCAATCTCATTTAAAAGCCATTCTTCAAGACCTTTCCCTATCCCATCTTTACGAAGGACGAGGCTTTTAGTCTGGGCAATGTGCAGAAATGATGCATCGAAGAGCTGACTTACACCTCACTCGATTGAGGGAAAAAAAAACTCCTCGCCCTGCTGTTTCTCTGTTCCATAACGGCTTCCGATTCTAAAGAGTATAGTACCCAATAATCAGCACACGTCTAGAGTCGTTGTTGGCCTTTGTAGTGGCGTGTGATTGAAAAATTGAGCGAACGGTCATATGAAAAGGCCCACTCAGCCACTTTTAGTAAACGACCTTCGGTTTAAGTAGAAATCTGCCCATTATCGGATGGTCCACTTTCGAATTCCAATTTAGAAGAAAGACTTTGATAATAACCGTTAAATATTGACTACCGAATATTAGAGATTTCCATCAACATTTACAAAAAAGAAACTTTCTCCTGCTAACGAGCTTTTGATCCACTCAAGAAACGAGGAGCTGTCCACTTGACTTTTCGGCACTGTTCATTTTCATCCCACGTGTTTCCAGCCTAAACCTGACTCCAGAACAAGGAACCCACGCTTTGCCCATTTTCTCTTTGGTGGGCACATCTTTAGCCGTGGATAATGGGGAAGATTCCGACATGTGCAACTCCATTGACGGAAGTACTGGATTTGTTCGAGAAGCCAAAAAATGTCGCAACGTCGACCTCAAATTCCGATCTATTGATGGATCATGCAATAATCGCCAAAATGCCATCTGGGGTCAAGCCAATGTCGCACTTCAACGCTTACTACATCCCGAATACGAGGATGGTGAGCCTCACGTTTGATCGATTATCAAATTCGTCCCGAAAAGGAGAAAAAGACTTGAGTACCATTTTTTGCGTTTTCCCTGTTTTTTTTAGGGATTTCAAGACCTCGGGGACAGCTAGGAGACGATCCCACGTCGAGTAGTTTGCCTACCCCAAGGGAGGTGAGCGAGGCTCTCGTTCCTGACAACGATAACCCAAGCCCCGAATTCACACTAATCCTCATGCAATGGGGACAATTTGTGGATCATGATGTCACTCACACACCTTTGGTGGAGGGTAAAGTTCCCACGTGTATTCTTTGGTCGTTCCAAGCATTGGTTGAAATAAGCGATTTTTTTCTTTAGGCGACGATGATACCGAGATATTGTGCTGTTCCAATGGCGACGTCGTCAGAGGAAGCCTTTCTCATCCCGAGTGTCTGCCCATAAGCATCTCTCCCTCAGATCCCTTTTATGGCCGAGCTGGTCAACGTTGCATGGAATTCGTGAGATCAATGCCTGCCAGGAACGCTGAATGCCATCTTGGAGCTCGGGAACAAGTTGGGGATAGAGAGGGAACCTTTTCAGAATTCAGCGAATAATTCATCCGCACCCCTCTTTCAGGTGAACCAAATAACGGCCTTCATTGACGGGAGTAATATTTACGGTTCCGACACCTCAGAGTCTCGATTGTTGAGGCTGGGTCGGCGAGGTCGCCTTCGTGTGACGCAATATGGAGGAGCTGAACTACTCCCATTAGATCCGGACGAATGCGCTGATCATTCCAAACGACAGTACTGCTTTTCAGCTGGTAGGTCTTTTGGGTTCCCTCCGTATTCACACGAGAATAGGAGATCGTAATTTTGAAAGACATTGAGTCTGTTTTTTTAATTTAGGCGATGGGCGTTGTAACGAACAACCTCAACTGACAGTCATGCACACGTTATGGATGCGCGAGCACAACCGAATTGTGTCCCAATTGTCCCTTTTGAATTCCCATTGGGACGACGAGCGTTTGTATCAGGAAGCTCGAAAAATTGTCGGTGCTGAGCTTCAACATATCACCTACAACGAATGGCTTCCCATCATTTTGGGTGAGTGCTTCCACTGAATCAGTACTCTGGCGAGTAATTGATTACTTTCTTTTACCTTCTGTTCCAGGCATGACGTACATGGATAGGAACAATTTAAGCCCTTCCAGGTCTGGTTTGACTCAAGATTACGATCCAACCATCGAGCCTTCTATTACCAACGCGTTCGCGACCGCAGCCTTTAGATTTGGGCATAGTTTGGTCCAAGGACATATAGAGTGAGTCTTTTTGAAGAAGTGACCCAACCAGATCAGTCTTTCACG
Source organism: Tigriopus californicus (assembly GCF_007210705.1). NCBI lineage: Eukaryota > Metazoa > Arthropoda > Copepoda > Harpacticoida > Harpacticidae > Tigriopus > Tigriopus californicus. The sequence continues at coordinate 5,269,764 of NC_081440.1, read as the reverse complement.
TGAAACAGTTCTGTAGCAGTAATAAGTCCCCCTTTTCACTCTAGATCTTTTGGCTCTTTCGGCAATCGATTGAAATCCCTAGACCTTCACAGCCAACAATTGGAGCCGTACGAACTCTACCAACAAAACTCCATCGATAGTTTCCTCCGGGGATTGACGACACAGCCTGCTCAAGAATTGGACACCAGCTTTTCTCGAGAGGTGAGTGCGTATTATGAACCGAAATGTTTTGTCCATTTCAAGATGAGCTAACATTTGAACATCCTCCCATCCTCCCCTCGTTTTAGTTGACAGACCATCTGTTCCAAGAATCAAATGCCACACATGGCATGGATTTGGTGGCTCTCAATTTGCAGAGAGGTCGAGATCACGGACTTCCGGGCTACACCGCGTACAGGAAGCTCTGCGGCCTTTCCCCATTAAGCTCATGGAGGGAGATGGTTAACGTTGTTTCATCTCCCGAGGTGAGTGAAAATTCGAGACTGAAAGACCAATGCCAACCCACCTAAAACTATGATCCAGCTTATCCATCAACTTTTGAATAGAATTTCATGCTCTACTTGCTTCGACGTCGTAAGAAGGGATTGAGTGAAATTGCTACAAGCTCTCTCTCTCTCAGGTTTTCTCGGCCTTGAGTGGGCGAGTAATAATATTTTGGGGGGAAGTGGCCTTCGCCATCGGGAATGTATGGAAAAGACCAACATACCTTTATTCTGGGTGAAACTATTATCAGCCCGAAAATGCACTTTGTTTGTGCCATAACTATTTTTTTTTCCTTTTTCACTATTAGTAGTTGAAACCTTGGGGTCGAAAATCGTAAGTGGACGTTGATTTATTTAAGGCCCTTGATGATAGAGTGAGGTAGGGGTACATTTTGTTAATGATTTTGTTGCTCCTGAACTGACTACTGAAATCAAACAATGTATTTGACTGTTTTCCGTATCCCTCGGTTGAGACAACGTAACAAGAAAAAAGGAAAAGCTTCTACCAAGTTGAAGAACAACTTGAAATTTGATCCTCATTCTTATGACAAACTTCAAGTATGCATTTGAGAAGCTCGTCAACCCTTTGCTAGGGAGCTCGTAAATCCAATACAAACAAAACAATTCTCAAGTGTTAAAAAGACCATTATAAGATAAAAGTAGCCTTGGTTTCATACAACAAAAAGCGTTTTATTAGCTCTTAAAACCAATTGATCGGTACAAAATGTGAATCATCAACACGGTTCCACGTTCTTACTCTCCAGCTCGTACCACGTCTTCAACGGCTTTATTCGTCCATTAACGATATCGATCTGTTCGTGGGAGGCATCTTGGAGCGTTCTGTTCCTGGTGCGTTGGTCGGTCCCACTTTCCAATGTATTGTGGGCGATCAGTTTAAAAGACTCAAATTCGGTGATCGGTTCTGGTTCGAGGAGGGAAATCAACTCAGCTCTTTCACTTTGGGTAGGTTTTCTTCAATTGTTTGTTTTTTTAGGTGTCGCTTTGGGCATACACAATACATTTGCCTTTTGTTGTCTTTCAGACCAAGTGAATGCCTTGCGCGAGAGTAGCTTGTCGCGCATTATTTGCGACAATGGAGACAATATACAACAAGTCCAACCCTTAGCCTTTAAGAAGGCCAATGGAATGTGAGTCCTAGGCACTTTTTGCTGGGGAGGGGTGTTGAAGTTCCAGTTCTAATGAGGTCTACTTATCTTCTTTTCAGGAACCAAAAAGCTAGTTGCAGGGGCAACGCCATTCCCCGAGTCAACCTCGAGGCTTGGAGGACAAATAACTGAATGGAGTAGGCGTGAAATAATAAATTTATTCCCTCAGTTCTTCCGGAGTTAGTACTTTCTTTCCCTTGATTTTGGAAGGACCTTGGAAAACTGCTGGAAACATCTCTTTTAATGCATCCGAGGAGGCCTCTTTTGAAATGGAAAGGGCTCTTTTCCTTCCCGAGAGTTGTCCTTTACAACAGATTCCAAATTGCTTAACACGCTCACGCACTTCTTGGTTGCACAGACAGTATATGAAAAAATTCATAGAGGCATTCAATAGCTCCAGGATATTCGCAATCACTCGAAAAACTTGAAATGCAGTGTTAAACTCGTACTTTTGGGATATCAAAATGCGACAGATCGATTGTGGAATGTTGCAACCCACAAAAACCACCGATATAGCTCCCAAGACAATGATGACATTCTTCTCCTTGCTCGACATCATCAAAGATTGGTTCCGGGCATCTTCGCTTCCTTCCAACTTGCTCCGGAGTTTAGAGATATTTGGCATGAATTTGGATGGAGCCAGTCCGAACATTGTTTTGGCTTTATTCGAAGGCTCCGTGGAACTCACCGAGTTCTCAGACAAGTACCGAACCCGTTTGGGAATCTTCATTGAAAACAGACTCGACGAGGTTTCGGGATTTTCGGGGTCTTCGCCGTCCCCTTCAATCATGGGGAACAAGGCCGAGGAGGTCACACTGAAACAAGAGGCCATCAGCTGACGCCGACGTCTCAGAGACTCATTGAAGTCTTGAATCATCCGGATGTTCAGCGTGACCAGAAGGACGCAGGGCCCGATTCGCATCATGATCTCGATCAGAACGACGTAAGTGATCCAAACGGCAGATTCCGTGACGGATTCCACCTCCTCCCCGATATAAACGCAAGTGAACCCGCCGTTCTCGTCTTGGGATTTCTCACATTTACAAAGGGGCGAAAAAGTCTCGTTCCGATTGGCTACGATACAATCAATATTTTGGATCGACAGAGTGAAGTATCTGGGGGCTTGAATCACCATTCCGGCATAAAAGGCCAATCCAATGTCGATGATCGGGGAATTCAGGGGTGAGTTGCTGGATCGACGTCGCCGATATAGAGTGGGATGACTGATCGCCAAATACCTTGACAGGGAGAGAGGAAATACAAGTCTGAATTCAATCTAGTATTGTTCAATTGAAACTACGAGAGAGGGTCATTAATCCTGTCCGGTTTCCTGACTATGTATGGCCAATTCGAACGAATTCTCGAGATCCTCCTCCATCGAGCAGAGTCATCCTCCCTTTGTGGATTATTCTGGTGATAGTGTTGCATACACGACGTCGAGATGTCTTTTTTGTCACTTTTTATGCTAAATGAATATTAAGTTAGAGCTCGGAAGCTACTGCAGTGTTGATTGATGATCAAAGTCGGCTTGTACACTCGGTATTACTACGCACGGTCAAATGATTCAGCCTCAGAAAAGATGATTCAGATGTTAAGCTAATGGTTTGACTAAGCTGGACTCTCAAAGGACTGGAGTTAGCCATACTGTGCAGGAAATTAATCATTAAAATCAAGACTTTTGTAAGTTTGTACGACACAAAGATGGACAAGGGATCTAACCAAAGAAAGAGGCGAATTTAGTTTTAGCTTTGATAATTAGACTACAGGGTGGGTTCATGATATTTCACCTGCATTCAGATTCGAAGAAAAAAGGATGAAAAATGAATGCATGCAAACCTTGCTTGAATTGAAATAAATGATGCAAGTGTGGGAAGTAATCCAACACTCAAATATTTCAATTCTGGCAAAACGTCCGAGCAATTTGTATGGTCATTTGTTAATTTGAGTTGGAATGACACAACCGTCGTTGTTGGATTATAAGCTAAAGAAAGAACTGTTTCCTGGGCGTTTCTTTCCAAAAAAAAGCATGCTTCAAACATGATATGAAATTGGCTCATGGGCAGGAATACCTGTTTTTTTAAACTTTACTTTGTTCTTGCGCTTTTCTTTTTTCCTTGCCAATTGCGATTACCAAATATATTTGTTAGATACCCCTTGGTTTTCAGAATGAGCAGCAAGTTCTATAAGGGCTCGAACACATTTTTGATCCAAAATATTCCAAATCCCCTGTATGTGTGTAGAAACGTCGTGTCTTTTGTTGTGCGCGATTAACTTGTCTTGCGCATATTCCTCCACAATGAACTACTTAGCCATTTACCTGTCGATCGTCATCATAACGATGATGAACACGGATGAGGCTAGGAAGCCATTGATGATACCATTTTCAAAATGGGCTTCGTAAAATAGCTTGATGTAGTTGATATTCCCACCGTATTCCTTCCGATCTGCCTGGTTTTGGAAAACATGAATAATCCCGGACACAGCGAAGCACAGGAAACAGAGATCCGCCACTGCCAAGCCCTACAGAATATGATATTAGTTGAACCCTCAAGCGGACCGATTCCGTTAGGAAAACCAGAATGTGTCGCGGTCTAGTCTTACTTTTAGGTATGTGTAGAACCGATTGGAAAACTTCCCATCATTCAATATGAACAGATTGGCCAAAGAGCCGAGAATACCGGCGGCGATAATGGTAGGGGCAAAAATAACATAGCCTGGAACAAACCAATGGGTCTCATAATGCGACGAATAGTTGGAACGGCTCAGAATGAAGTCTCAAATCTCACCAATCTGTTCTGCCAACTCGATGGCGGCAAGGGAATCTTCTTCGGCTTTGGAATTCGGCACTCTAAATGCCGTGGAACCTGGTAGTAAGCTCATTTTTCTCCTTATTATGAATCCACACTGACTGGATGGAGAATGAGTGGTGCCTATGTCATAAAAGCACACGTTTATGGCATGTCATAAGCGAAACGTTAGTCGTTCACCTCCAAGCAATTGACGAGATAAGATTGGTTCCTCCATCCATTTTGAGTTGATCCACCAATAATTGGTGTTGATCTATCTCTGATTGCCGTGGCATGACAAATGTCGATGTATTTACTCTCATTTGAGCCACATGAGCTAGTCTCAATCAAGGATTGAACTTCTGGAAAATGCTTGGACCAAACCATATGTCTTGATAAATCATGGCCGAACGCGGCTAACTAATTTGACGCGATTACACCTAACTGGACTCAAAAGTAGGAGGTGTCATCAGATCATTAGTTCATTATTTATCAAACAATGTGATTGTGTGTGAAGTATCAGAAATAGATTGCACACACACATGATTATTAGCAAAAATGTACACCAAGAGGAGTCAGAGGCGGGGAGGGCGGAGGAGGAGCCGGGTGCCGGATTCTTTTGTTCAATTATCTCCAATGAATGATCAGCATCTCTCTATTGAGGATGAATGCGGATGTGTCGAGCCCGAATAACCGCAATTATTTCCTAAGAACGATGATTTAACTAATGACTTTTGGTGGCTTTTCCCTATTACATGTACTACAGCCGTCATCACAATTGGTAACCTACGCCTGTCGGGTTTTGGTCTGTTTTGGTTCGTAGAAGCCACGGAAGCTTTACTTTTCGGACCGATGGTCCAACTATCTCATCTTTCTTTCATCCATCCTGTGGCAACCAAAAAACAATCAGTTACTCCCAGGACGAGTTTACGTACGTGATACGTCCAGAAGCTTCTGAACCATGATAATGAGACACGAAAAGTGAACCCGAGAAGCTCATGAAATGTCTTGATCAGATCCCCTGAGGCGCAATAGCATTGCTCACACGCTTTTCCAGGAGTTGAACTCAAGTTGTTAATACAATATTCATGTCAAGTAAGGAGTAATCATGTCCACTCCTGACCAACAAATCCGGCACAAGATTGCCGTCTTCCGTAAACAAGTACGAGTCCCCGTCTCTCTCGCCGTCATTCAGTAGTCACAGTTTTTCCCACCAAAGCGTGATTGTCCTTCAATCTGTTGGTACCAGAATCGACGCGAGCGATTCTAATAACTTTGGTACTTGTATGCAGATATTCTTTCAATGGTAGGTACTTTGTACTTTGCTGAGAGACAACCCCACGCCTCTGCGACGACAACCACCTACTACCTACATTTGCATACACAATCCCTGCTCAGTAAAGGTTCTTGAACTGCCAAGCGGTGATCTCTTGAATTACGCATGTCAAATCATGCACGAAAGAGACAACAGCAAATGACACATGGACGAGGAGTACCCTACTCCTCTCACCGATTATGAACCGTTACCTCAATTGGGAGTTCAAACTCGACATCCTTGGAACATACAACCAGGAAAACTCTCATGGATCAACATTTGAAAGGACGGGTAGACTTCAACGCTATTTGAGGCAAAATATTATTCCACTTGTGGTAGCGAAATTGTTCAGTGATATATTAACTTGCGTTGCATGACAAATGATAACAACTCCTTTGATGCCACGAGGCTGTCAAATTGTTGAATTTGAAAGTAAGTTCAAAACATTCTTTGGGGGTCCTGATCGGGCGAATAATTCTTTCGGAAGCATCACTCAGCGACGTTTTGAGACAAAAACGGATGAGAAATGAACCTGAGTTTGACAAGCAATCGATATCGTGGATGTTGTCTTGAGGCGAACATAACAAGAACAGGAGATGATTGCCAGTTATTCAAAATGTTGACATAGACATGGATATTAAGTCCAATTGACATCCGGTGTGCTTGGATTGCGAACGTCTCCCATTAATTCTTTATGCCTTGGAGCTACAAACGCCGATAAAATTCTAATTACAACCGTTATCACACTTTATGAATTATCGTCCAAGTCGATGGATGTTTTAATCATTGAAATCCACGCTCATTCATCAGTCATTGTCCCACATATCCCATATTGGGAGACATCGGCACCGTTCCATTGCGATGGATGGCGGCCAACAACAGATAAATCGTGATTTATGACTTCATAGGCACCGATTCCGGAAAAGCGCTTTTGCATCTGTCCTGCAATTAGTACCACAATTACCAGTATAATGAAGGCATGGCATTGCATTTCTGAGGCGAAGGGCTCTGAGAAGGGAAAAAAATCGACTCACCACAAAACGATTCCAGCCAAATGCAATGACTATCCACAGAAAGTCCTTGCTCATACTGTCATGCTCATGTTTGTAGCCTTCATTTCCGGCCTCCAATTTACAGAGCAGAGGGGGATACGTTTTCCTTGAGGCCACTTAGGACACACGGCTCGTTTTAGTTTCCAAGTCAGACATAACGGACTTGGACATTCAATAAAGGTGACACTAATTGCAGCAGCGTAATAAAATATCACATTAATTAGCGATTACTTTCCTCGCTGCTTTGCATTAAAACAGGACGCATGGTTAGACTAGATACCGCCCCCTTTGCCATTCCACCCAATATCAATCTTAGCTTGTCTAGTACTTGAATAGGAATAGTTGGATGTTCCCTTCCACTCATCCTTATTTCAAGACGATCAATGACGTTCCAACGAGGAAAGTTGCTTCAAAGGGCCCTTAGTTTTGGGTAAACCTGAATACTTGGCATGGTGCTTGTTCGTAGTAGGCTCTTATGCACAAAAGTACACTTCAACAATTCCCATTGATTATTGCTTTCTAAAGGTGCCCAAGAGCCCATTGCCTCTACTTGGGTTGTTGATTGTCGCCCTTGGGCTTTTCCGGCTCTTAACTACAATATTGGTTGACATATTTCCGAAGATGAATCGACCTTGCGCGAAGATGAACGAAATAGAGTGTCCATTCTTTGAAATACAACGTAGATACTTTGAAGATATAACTTCGTTCCAGTCTCGTTAGAAATGTCTTGCCAACGGGCAAAGTGGCATTCGATACCACGTACCATATGTCAGATTTGAGAACTTAAGCTGACGGTAGTTTTAATAGTTTTTCTTGAGAGATGAGCCCGGCTTAATAAGCAAATCAAGCACGTATGTTGGATAGCTCGTTAGGAACAGATACTCATTGTCTCATTAGTAGAGAATCTAACCAATCGCATCTTCCTAAGAATCTTTCATTTTCAACCATAAAGAATTCGGCAAGTTTACACAAACATTGAAACGGATAATTTCTTTTATTTCTTGAAGGGTATTTGCTAAGTGTATGAAATTAGAAATTCTAATAGATGTGGTTGAAGGTCGAAAAGAGCAATTCATTAATTGTTATGTAAAGGTAGTATTTTGATTTTGAATAACTAGTTTGGGTAAAATAGTAATAACAAATGAGTGAAAAAATTATCATTTGTTCGTAAATAAAGGAATCTTTCTGTTCTACGTAGTTATATGGGGATAGATTGTTAATGACGCAATGATTATTTTGGATTAGACATGAATATATTTAATTAATTTACGTTGGCATCATCCATGGCTTTAGTGCTGAAATAAATTCATTCTCAGGTCGTATCAAATGAATCTAGTCAACTACCAGGATCACTTTCCCTAAATATCTTTCCTGACTCTGTTCATTTTGATCGATGGGCTCTATTATTTGAACAAGGTAGCCGTTGATTCTCATGTAAAACAATAATAGGGGAAACATGAATGGGTCAAAATCGTTCCTGTCACACTGTGAGATTAGCCTCTCGTGGGAAAGCGAAAGATTCGAATGTCAGTCACATACTGTTTCATTATTTACATATTTCAGGAAAGATGGTCAACAAACTAAATGTTTGTTCAATTTCCTTCTCAAATGCCTAAAACCCTGCATTTTTACCACAAAGCCTCGATTTAAGGTTTGTTAATTAAGATATGCTAAAGCTATATTTCCCTCACATATTACAAATGAGTTTAAGCTAAATCTAACGTAAACAACCAATCTTTCGAACTCCTCGTTGTAAAACGTGGTAATAGGTTGAAAATAATTGGGACTAGAGTAATAGTTGCTCTTGTACTTCGCACGACAAAGTGCAAATTTCAGTGTTTGAGAGTCTATTTCAAGCTCGCCTGATTTAGTGCGGTTCGATTGAACACCTCTGAGGATCCGTCTAATTATCTAATATTTGTCATGCGTGTCTTGGAATGGCATCGTCAGTCTCAGATTTTTATGGCTTTTCCGCCAACCAACTAGCAGCAGACTGACTAGTTCTTATTTTAAACGCGACGCCTTTTCGTATGAGAAAAAATGTTTCCAAAGATACAATAAACCCTGCAAAAAATATTATCCACCATGCACTTGCAAAAAGCGTTCAATTTTGGACGGAACCAGATTGTCAACATCATTTTTATGGCCAAATGAAAGAGAAAAATTATTTGCATTTGCAAATATTACAGGGTCCTCTCGTCGTCATCATCAAGAGCAATGAGCCACTCTACATTTTCATCTCATTGCGGTAAAGAATTACGGTCCTTGATTGTGGTCACTCTCAACGTCAAAAGTGCCAAGTGAGCCTTACTAAACGTGTGTCCACCAATAAATGGTGTCCCTCAGTCCAGAGATATTTGGCTGTGGACCCTTAAATGGGTAAACTGGCTGCTTGATCGCGGCTTCACCAATCGAAATGCCGTTTTGAGGTTAACTAACCGGGGATCTGAAGAGAATAGTGACTGATTGCGATGCACATCAGGGAGAATGCGGTGAGAATTGGTCCAGAGACAGGAAAATGTGACAACTCGGCCTCGATGTACCGAGCTTATTTTGGACAAAAAGTTTGCAAGAGGAAAACTTTTTGCAGTTCACTCAGGCGTGCCAATCTGTTCACTGCTTTTTCTCACCTTGCCATTCCTGCACAACCCACTTCCATCACCTAAAGGGATTTTAGTGACATGTTTTGGACCTTTTTCTTGAAGATTTGGAAATGACCATATCTCATACGTATGAATTAACAAACCCTTGTCACTACGTTTTGTTCACGTGGGCTAGGATTTTCCAAGTAACGCCGGCGAAATGATTCTTTTGTTAGAGAAGAAGAGATTATCTTTTCTCAGAAGATAAAGTTTGTGTTCCATTATCTTCAAACCAGGTAATTAATCCCTCGTTTGCTTTCTCACATCATAAGCTGGTACAATTACTTAAACTTGTTAGTATACAAAAACACAGCTTGACCCAATGTCAAGAAAACCTAATGAATCGAAAAGGGGTAAAATTATCACACTAACTTCCTTTGAAGGCTTCAAATTCAATCTCGTCCCAAATTTCTGCCATGGAAGACATTCGTGAGAATAGAAAGAGCGCGAAGAAATTTCTCCAAGAATTGCATCTTCAACCATGAGCAGTAGGATACTTGGAATTGGAAGATGAGCATTGCAAAAAGCATCATCATCTCATCGTTACTCCTTCAAAGATGAGTTCTCCGGCACATCTTTGGCATAGCTCTCATGCCTGTTTCAAAATTGAATTGCCACTAAAATGTGTTACGACGTGTAAAAGAGGGCCAACTCCTTTTCTCTTGAACCAATTTCGGTAATTGATCCAAAGCAGAGAACCACATCTACTTAACATGAAAGTTTCGTCTTAAAAGCGCCTTACTTGTTGTTCTCAAATGCACTTTCATTGTCTCTTAGGTTCCATTTGTTCTTGGGCGAATAATTGGTTTCTTTTGGTTTTGGAGATGAGGAAATTATCAAAGTCTCTCCGTCAACCGTTACATGTCTCAGAAGCGTCGTGATCAGTGATTACACTTTCATTAGCGAGTCTTCCAACCCTGGGCAAATTCAAAGACATCACCGTTTTGAAGTCGATTCATGATGGGAGGGAGTTTCAAAAGGTACATTAGTGATTCTGGCGTTAGAAAGAGCCGCAAAATCAAGTTGCGCGAAAAAGCTAGTTTCTTTAATAATGAGGATTTAGTGGCTTTTTTATGGCTTCTCCTCAAACTACAGTCCCTCAATCGAAAGTGCCGACTAGGAGAGTTACATTTTTGGGAATTTGATAACGTTAATTTTTTCCGTTATATTACACGATGCTTGGGTAAGAAAAATAAAAACAATCGAGTGGTGTGTTTTAGAAATTAACCTAGCCTCTCATTTTATGGGAAACATTTCCTGCGAATAAAGATACTTTTAGTCCCCGACGATGGTTTCAATGCCTAATTGGCGAGCATACTAGCACTAATCTTGGCATCTTTCTTGACCCCAAAAACCTAGGAAATGAGTTTGATTTTAGTGCTTTATGCAGTTCTAACTAAGCTTTGTAGCTTCGATGCTGAAAACAGACAAAGATCTTTAAATTTCAAAAACCTATGCAATGAAGTTTAAAAGCAAACTTAGCTACTTGAAATATTGTTCAATTGTTCGAGTAGGTGTACTTTTAATACCGCACAAAAATAAATATATTTTTTTAAAATGTATGTTAGCATCCCTGGCGAGTGACGTCGATCCAATTGCTACTGTAACAAATTTTATTTCATTCAAGCTGGTATTACTCTCCACAAACCAATAGTAGGTCATGGTTACTTTTTAATTCATTGTATGTCTTCAAACACATAACTGGATCTTGCTCATTTCTTCGTCAAGGCACATTTTCTTTCTTGATTATTATATGAACACTAATAATTCCATTGACAATATACACCTCCTGCACATCTTTCTAAAGCAATAGGCTCACATCAAAACACCATAAGTATGATACAAACATGGTTAAATTTTGCAAAAACTCTCATTTCATCTAATAGTTTATGTGGCTTTTGATATGCTTCAATTCGCAAATATCCGAGCAATGTCTATCAAAATCGAGATGTTGTTCTCAACGGATTCAAAAGAGGAATTCTATCTTGACGCAGGAGACAAGTGGAATGTTATTAAAGAAACCATTCCTGTTTGAGGAAGGTTTTCCATGTGCTGTATGTAGTAAGTCAATTAATTGTTATAAACGATCCAATTTCTACTTCAAGTTGCAATTGCATATTCCATTATTTCGTGTTATATTAGACTACATCTCTATGCCTGGCTTACGCATAAACAACCGTAGGTACTAGATGAATCGTGGTGCGTGTATAGACACATTTCCAGAGGAGATCGTACTGGTTTCAGCATGACTTACGCTTGTTTTCGTGGGATCGAGTTCACATAAATTGATTGGCCAGGGACTGAGACGCTTTATGTAGCATTTGCCGCCGAGGACGGGCTCGACGCACACAAGCCGATGATTATTCGGACAATTGCGGAATCTGCAAATAATAGCAATAAGTGCCTGTATGTTCATTGACTCCCAATAAGTGCTCCACCGGTACCGCACATCTACCATGTAGTACTAGGTACTTGGACCAATAGCACTAGTTATAGTTATTGTTTGTGCGGTTTTAAGCTCCCTCATGTCCGCCCTGATGCTCCAGTTGGACAATTAATAGGAGCACACACGTGTAATAGCTTGAGGTATGGCAAGTGGCTTATGGGACATTAATAATAAATACGGAGGAGGGGGCTGGATATCTTCAGTTGCCATTGAGTTCTCAGTTTGTGTTGATCTCCATATCCAGTCAAGTGATCTGCTTCCATTTCGTTCTAGTTCATCATGGCCAACTCGTTCAAGACCTGGAGCTCGATATCAGCCACCAAGATGGTGAGTGTGGCCACGTCTTTCAATCTTTATTTAGGATGACTCTCCAAGGCGAACGGTCTTACTTCCTGGATGGTGATCTTATGCACTGAAAACATGACGAGGCAACACACTCGGAGGGGTGTGATAGTTCAAGTCGAATAGATCTAACTGTGAGCCAGAGGCAAGAAACTGCTCTCCATCCATCAATTACTAGTTAACACAACGAAAATCTACTCTTCAGTAGAGTCTTGCTTGGTATTCAAAATTTGCCTAGAGGCACCGTCTTTCAATCTTTATTTAGGATGACTCTCCAAGGCGAACGGTCTTACTTCCTGGATGGTGATCTTATGCACTGAAAACATGACGAGGCAACACACTCGGAGGGGTGTGATAGTTCAAGTCGAATAGATCTAACTGTGAGCCAGAGGCAAGAAACTGCTCTCCATCCATCAATTACTAGTTAACACAACGAAAATCTACTCTTCAGTAGAGTCTTGCTTGGTATTCAAAATTTGCCTAGAGGCACCGCCATACTCAAGCGATCCATTCAAGTTTCGTTGAACATCGATCATCTTGTTCCATTGCAAATCTCATGATCTTTCAATTAGGATTTATGTTGAAAGGACTGAAACGGAACCTGGGAAAAGAATCATATCTATCTTCTTCAGAGCAATTTTAACTTCTTTTTTGTCCGTGGCAACGAAATCGCGGTGAAACGCGTTTATCTCGACAACGAACAAGGAGAAGTGTGATGTTCAGCTCAAATTTTTGGATCAAATACTTGGGAAGCATCCCGCTACAACTCTGTAAAACTACCTGACCAGTCACACACGACAGACAGGCCGAGAAAATTTATTGTGAAAAAAGTTTCGATTTTTGGAAGAAAACTGGAATCAATAGCAATTGCCAAAATTGCTGCCTTAAGTAAGAGTTGCGTCGCTCTGCGAACTTCGTGTTAAACTACGCGTCAAACTTTGTCGTCTTCTATCTAATGGAGCAACTGTGCAAAATCTCAGTTTCACTTATTACGATGGACCTTTTGTTTCAAAGGGGGAGAATGAAGCGGATCCCTATAAAAGATAGGGGATGGAAGTTTTCGTATCAGATGTAATGGGTTGAGAAATACGCATTACGGATGATGGCCCAACACAAAGACCATCGCTTCAAAGGCGGAAGATGTGATGCGCTTGCCAAGCTCGCCAAAGCCAAAGAAGCTCAACGAGTGATTGTCATGGTCATTTCGTTACTGTTGTAACGACAAGCATGGGATAGACGTCGAAAGAAGTCATGGACACGAGGGTAGGAAAGAGCGAACCAATGGACGAACGAGGGCTCTCCATCCAGAAATCAAAGGGAAATCGAAACCTTTTTTTTCATGCGCGTGTTCACGTTGTTTCAGTTGAGAACAGAGTGAATCGCTTAGGCATACACTATTAAGGGAGTTGGTTTTTATTGTGGTGGTGGTTGTGGTGTAGCTTTGATCGCTCGCAGAGATTTCCTGTGAAAAGGAGACGCGACAACAGCCCAATAAAACGGCTTCCAGCTCATCCGGAGGGTAGAAATCACAACTCCATGGGTTCGAAATCGAAACTGATCTTCTAATGATATAATGAACAGTGGAGTGAATCAGTGCTGTTGATCATGCGGGTGGGTTGTGGAAACATTGCTCTGCTTACCAAACTTCTCAGATTCATTTTGATGGAGGTAAGACAAAAAGTCCGAGTTGTGTTACACATGAAGTAGGTAAGTCAAGGCTTCACAGATATTCCAAGGCATCTAGCAATTGTGAGTATTTTTTGAAAGACCTCTCAAACGCCTGGCACGAGAGTAAGGTTCACGGTTTCGGCCATTGCAACTATTTGACAGTCGCGTACGGCTGATAAATCTTCAACTTTTTTCCCTGAGGAAGCTTAGAATTACGTCAACATCAATCTTAGTTGGTCCATCATCTATTAATCGGACGACTTCGTTTGTTGAGGCATATCATTGGTTTAATGAGATGATTGCTTTTTGCATAGCTTTGCATGTTCAGTCTCATGCCAGAATGATCGTTACTGTCAATCATTTGAAGGGAGGGAGTGAACAACAATCAATGCGAACGTTTTTGTCACACCATGCTCGACTCGCCATTCATGCAAAAAGCCTCTTGAACACAATAGACCTGAATGTCGATCAATCAATGACAATAGCCTCACTCGTTTGTTAATCATTTTTTAGATGGTCCTGATCCTCCTTCTGAATCCGATGATAACCATGGCCATGGATGTGATTGAAGAGGAGCCTAATGGCGCCATTGACTTCACAGAGGGCGAAACCCAAGACGATGGGTCCATTTGCGTGACCAAAACGAAGTACGTCGAGAAATTGGAGAAGCAAACTGTGAAGGAGTGTTGGCACCAAAATGTCACTCAGTGCCACGAAACCTACGTCACGGAATTCCGTCCAAATCAAGAGCAAGTCTGCGAGGAGCACTTCTGGAAAGCGTGCAAGATCACATTCAAGGAGAAGGCTTACAACTACACCCTCAAATCTTGCATGACACCTTTGGTCAAGAAATGTGAGCCTCCATCTCGATACAGTGCCGAACCGCCCAAGACCGTCTGCAAGACCTGGTTCGAATCCCAATGTAACACCACTTACAAAGAGGTGGATGGCCATCAGAAACCCCAGACTTGGTGTTCCAAGGAGCCCAGACAGATCTGCGCCCCCGATAACTGCCGAATGGAGCCCGGAGATGAAGTCTGCCACGATAAGGTGATCGAATCTACCACTCAGAAGCCCGAGGAGATCTGCGATCTCCAGCCATCGTCTCACTGCCGTCTCGTCACCAATCTCGTGCCTCATTTGGAGTCTCAACAAGTCTGTAAGGACATCCCAAAGGAAGTCTGCCACCTCAAGTTGGACAACCCGAAGATGGTGAAGAAGCCAGTGACATTGAAATGGTGCCGCAAGCCCAACGAACCCGAAGCCACGCCTCAATACGTAGCTTCTTATGACGCCCCCACGCCCGTGAGCTACCAGGCCTCACAGGCCCAAGCGCCCGTAGTCCCCCAATACGCCCAACCTGCTGCTCCTCAACCAGCTTCGCCCTCTTACGGTGCCACAGCGTCGCCAGTTTATTACAAACCGGCCAACCAGAACCTTTTCCAACGAGCTAGAGTCTAAAACCATGATCCACTTTCGGTTGGAATGAAAGGCTAAGGAACAGCTTGGGCATTACCATAGATTTACATACCGACTTATCCTTGTCTGTTTTCACATCCGGTGTTAATTGATTTCATCTGTGAAGGCCTCGTATTATTTATATAGACTATTTATTAATACTCTGTTCAACTTCCCTTCCTGCAATGAAATACACGGTTCTTTGGAAGAAAAACCTTGCAAGTATCCTTCAGTATTCATTGTTTCACTTGATGAAGACGCCCTTGTCTATCCATATTCTCATTGCATTAATCCTGAAAAGTAATCAAAATAGTGAAATTCAGGAGTGAGACCCTAGGATTTATCATAGCAACAAAACTTGAAAAGGTATAAGTTTGCATTAACAATAACAATATATTTCTTAAATTTATAATAAATTCTCTACCAGATACAACCCAAGTGTTTTGTGGAACCAGTCCAGGTTCTGTGTTTTGGCGATAAAACCAACTAAGGAACATCAATTCACTTGAAACGTTTTTCTGCCTCGTGATTTATACTTCTACTTGCTATAATCTTCGTAAGATAAACAATGAGAGAAACATTATTTATCAATGCTTATAAAAGGTTAAAACAGTTTTATCAACCTGTACATCCTTAGCAATAACCGCATTAACTAGGATTCGTAAAGTAAGAGGATACGAATTGTATTAAAACAGGAAGTATGGATGGTGTGAAATGAGTTCCATTCATGTTCTTGCTTTTGAGATGAAAACCGAAATGATGATAAGCTCAAGAGTATTCTATCCCAATTTTTCATTTGCCATCAAAATATACAGGGAAGAGTAATGATATTTTTCATAAACAAAGAAAAGTTAAGCAGGCTCTTTACGTGATTAATTAGCCCAAGAAACGCTGTGTTATTTTTCTTTTTTCTCAGGCTTGCAAACTTTTATCAATTCAAGGTTGTACTTTAGATCAATTGGATTAGTACAGATCTAATGTAAAAACGAGTGAAAAACAAACAGTAAGGTAATTCATTCCCAGCTAAATTTGACAAATTTATGTCGATTTTGTCCAAAAAAAACCAGTACTACATTGAGCAACAAAATGCAATTTGTGCTTTCTTTCCAGACTTTTTTTATCATTTTCCACACATTTGCACTTATAGGGAGGTTTTTTTTAGAACTTTAGGTCTCTAAAAGGCCTGTCTTTTTCACACCTTTTACCCATCCACATATAAAGCACGGTTTTAAAAGCTTTTCACTTAAACATTTTTTTCCCATTTTTCGATGCTTGAACATTTCTTGGGACACTTGCCAGAAGTTTGGGACAAACACCACATTTTTTTTCCTCCATTCTGACCTCAAAATGCAATTTTTGTCCTATATAGGACTTTTTTACACGAGTTGACGGCAATTCAGAGGAGTAAAATAGCTTACAAGTAACACTGGATTTGAAATGCTTGATTTAAGTAGAAGATTTTAAATTCCATTTGAATAGGCCCTCTGTTTACAGAAGCTATTTAAAATGAGAAATAACGAAAGTATAGTTTCTGAAGATGATCTTGCAATATCTTACTCTTCTCTGAATCTCTTTGCTAAATCATCTCTATTTATGTCCAGTTTTATCTGACCTTGCTGAACTTACTGAAAAAATTAAGATCTCAAATACTGGTGACCACTGGCTTTTCACTTTTTCTTCAACTATGAGTTTTAATGAGAAATCTGCCGCTTTGAACCATTTGTCAAAGATGTATTTTACATAGTTTTTTCAACAAACTAGTATTCCCAATTTAGGTTGCTGATATAAATTTTTTGAGGCCTTCTTATTCCCTTTTGTTTTTTTATTATTATTATTAGTTGCGATTTTGAGCTCATAAAAGTGATGAAAAAAAAAATCACTTTTAGTGGCCTCCGAAGTTAAAGGCCTCCTTGATTTCTCAAAAACAATTGAGACTGGTTTCTCAACCGAGCGTTTCCCATACGAAGTATTTTACAAATTTAGATCGATCATGCACTCGAAAGTTGGGATACACAAAGAAGAGTTCAACAACTTTCTCTTGTTAAAATCCTTTCTGGGTCTTTGGATAATCGGTGTGTTTCTTCGTCTATCAGCAAGAATAAGATATACGTAGATAACGAAAAGTGTTCTGGTAATTGCTTTGGCAATTCACAAGAGAGGTTCAAATATTTCACACTCTTGTGCTACCCCTTCTTCGTCCTCAATTGCTCTTCAACTTCCTTCCTTTCAAACACATTTCCCTTCGATCGTACTCGCTTGATTGCCGGTTTATGGCATTCTTTTCTTTCCACTTTGAACTTGAGACTGAGTGTTTGGAAAATTAGACAAATACCTGAAAACTGGCAGGAAACTGGATTACGAGAGGTTCTGAAAAGGCTACTAAGTCCAGGGAGGAAAGCATCGATTCATAAGCTATATGTAAGCAATGAATTCAACCCAAATCCGTTTGTGTGACTAGCTTTATCTTGGTGGTTGCGAAAAGATATTCGGCCAACAACTTTTTGAGTCTTACTAAGCAAGCGGAACCTTTAAAACATAGAGCCTATAAAAACATACAAAACACACTACAAAAGAATCTCGTTGTCAATGCGAAAGAAACTTGATACTTCATGGTATGTACCAACTCTTCAAACAATGGGATAAGCTACTCTACCGAAACACGGAAATCTTCGTCTTTTATATACCTGTTCGTCTGAAAAAGAAAATATTTCTCCGCAGAGGTTTGCATGTCGTTCATAAATGATTCATGCTAAAACGTTTGAAATGCAGACATCTACATCTTGGCATAATCAGAAATGTTTGGACTTCTAGATTTTTTCCAGAAGTTCGTGGACTAAGTAAAGAATTGTGTTCTGAGGTGAAAGGCGCTCCACAAGAAGGGCCCAAGCTACAGAAGAAACTCAAATTCATTGGACATGCCAATTCCAACCCTCCAGAGGGTGATTCGTCGCTTCAGCAAGTGCCAAAATAACGAAAATGCTCCTTGGCCTGGTCATTGGATTGCCAGGGCCTTGATTTGTAAGGCGGAGCAAAACCCTAGAATTGCTTTTGGAGAAGGTCCGAAAGAGCTGGTTATGGTTGGGGTCACCCTTTCCAAGAACATCATATGAAAAACGATGAGAGGACTTGAGCTCCATGCACGAAGGACAAGAAGGACTTTGACAAGGTCCACTTAACATATTTGGGCTGCGAGAACAAAGATATCCTGGACCAGTATTTCAGTCTCTGCGAATCTATCCTGTGCTTCAATGAGAGAAATACGAGCTTCTTTGTAATCCTATTCAGACAGTTCATCGTTGTTCTCTAGCAA
The DNA here is from genome assembly GCF_007210705.1 of Tigriopus californicus. Lineage (NCBI taxonomy): Eukaryota > Metazoa > Arthropoda > Copepoda > Harpacticoida > Harpacticidae > Tigriopus > Tigriopus californicus. The sequence goes on along the minus strand of NC_081440.1, from coordinate 5,251,097 downwards.
CTATTCGCCTAAAAATTAAGAAGCATGATCGAGTTTAATCATTTTTGGAGGTCTTTATGTACCAAAGGTGTGGACCATCCTGTCATGAAAATAACAATTACCTTAGGATAACAGAGCAGAACCTTGGATGCTCTATCCAGAAAGCTGGGATGACAGAGTTTTTGGTTCTAACACGACAATGGCATAAAGCATACCAGCAACGTTCTCAAGTAACGGTTGAAGGACAACGGTATTCAAGTTTTCCATATTTCCAGAAGTGAATCCCATTGAAAAATCTGTGAGGTGAGAATTGAAGTTGGGAATCACGAAGACGCGGCACCCAAATCTAGCCCAAGTGGAGTACATTGAAATGGACGAGTGGCATAAAATACCTTCAACTGTTAAGATGCACTTTGTGTTCAATATTACCCAAAGTTATTCAGCATTTAAGAAGAGGGATTCTTTGTCTAGCAAATAAATACATCAACGAATAATACCTTCTCTGAATGTTATGGGAAATGATACTTACAACTTGCCACCATGTTTGGAATAAGCCATTTTGTTTGACATAAAAAAATATTTTTTTATATCTTTCATTGTTATTAATGATTTTTTTTTTGATAGATTGCACATTATTGGTCCCTGCGTTGCAGCGACGTTCAGTTTGGATAATTTTCCAACGTAAGAATCTCAATTAATATCACTCAACCTCGGCTTATTTTCAGCCTATCATATGGGAAGAGTATTTGTTTTGGGTTTGAAAATTTGAGTGCCAAATTGTCAGATTTCAATAGCTGATTAAAGATGCATGCTTTTTGTCCACAATTTAAGGACATTCTACCTAGATTTTGGATTAGTGGACAAATTTAACTTCAACTACAGGGTATGAAGAAATTGATGTCCCTTTAGAAATTCAACATTCTACTTGATAAAACTTGGAGTGATTATATCAAAACTGATTCGACTTTTTTGAATGAGTTCTGAAAGCTTGTTCAAGCATGAAACCAAGACCCACTTTCTAGTTTTTTCTTTGACCTTAAGCTATCTGACTCTCAAAGTCTACCAAGTTTGCAAATTCAGCCAACGTCAAGGAAGGTCTAAAATTACCATCAGAAAACCTGAAGCCAAGAACGGATATCTAGAATACCTTCGGTCCTTGAGCCTAACTACCAACATGCTTGTGGGCGGAATGCCATAATCACATGTTGCCATGTACATTTCAATTGCAACACAATCAACCAATCAAAAATCAAGACTGGAGAGACTAAAGCACAGGAGTGGTCAAATTTGGTTTTCAGTAAATGGCTTCAAGGCGAAAAGAAATCATGATAATCGGGCGCCATTGGCGCTTTTCTGATGGTGCTATTGTCCCACCATCTAAGAGTCCAGCTCTGAGTTACAGAAAGTGGCGGGCCAAATCCAAAGAGGCAAGTAAGGCTGGGGGATCAAAGAGGAAGGAAGCCAAAGAAAAATGCAGGACCTCTAGTTCCCTTTTTTTCTCGAGGCTATCTCGCCCTGAGGACCCTCATGTCTGAATCAGTACTTAAATCCAAGAAAAAATCCTTCGATTTGCCAAGTGGATCATTGGCAAAATTTAACGCATAAATAAGTGAAAGCATATTTAACCATTCCTTAATCACAATGAATTGAATGCCAAACTTGTTCGAAATGTTGCCAAATTTGCAGTTTTAAACATCACAACTTTCAACAAACCGACCATTTGAACGGTAGATGGTGATAGCTTCGGAAATTGATGGCGCCAACTTGAAAACGTCTATTTGATCGTAAATTTGATATAGTCGACATCTGATTCTTGGAGTGAGACATGGGACATTCAGATTGTGTTAATTTTGCCTTTTCTGTTTTTGGTGTATTGGTTCTTTTTCAGAGACTTTTGGTAAGGGTGATTTTTTCAACTTTCCAAATTTTGGTTGGCTAACCTCAACCGCTCTTGATCTTTAGGCTCTTGTCCATTTTGTTCTGGCCCCACTTTAGCTTGAATTACCATCCTTCAACTCCAAGGTGTCATGGCAACATATCACTGTGTGGTCCCATCAATCAGGATACTGATACGCAAGTTCGGTATGAATTCTTAGTTTGAGAGGAACAGGTTTCCAAACTTCATTAAGCAAACTAAAGCCCTATTGCCCGGACTCAGTGCTGCCAGGTGGCGACAGGCTAAAAACGCCAATTGAAGACATTCACCGCCAAATATATTTTTACAAACCCCAGAAAAACGGCAGATACTCTCTCTCTTAGTATTCTAGGGCACATCAATGAACATTCATATGTTTTCTTCATGAATTGAATTTACTGGCCTTCCATTAACAATTTGTATCAAATACAGAACTTTCTTTCACCACGGACTATTATAACCAGAGATTGTGGAGCGTAAATTAGCAGAGTTGCAGATATTTTACCCTGCTCTGTGGATTTCACAATGCAACTACTTTGAAACATTGCATCTCATAAAGCAAAACTATAGTTCATAGTTTTTAGTGAATGTAGATTGTATTATCCTGGTGCTGAGCATGTTGCTCATGCTCATATGAATCAATTCTAGTCATGTATTTAAAGCAATGCTAATCAGAGTGACAGTAAGTGACGTGGTATCTGCCGAAAATTATAGTCCACCTTCAAACATCTCAGAATCTATGACAGAAAAGGTTTTCCAACTTTGAAAGCTTTCATAGTGGCCCTGCATGTTTGTCTACGGTTTAATGTTTCAAAAGAGGGGGAACAGGATGGGGACATTTTGTTAATGCTGAAACAAGTGAAAAATTCTGTTTATTTGGCCATACCTTGATTTCAGTGAAAAATATGTTTTGCCGTTTTGTCCAAAATTGTGCCACATCTGATACATTTATTAGGAAAACAGTTGTGAGCACAATGATTGCCTCTGAAGTTGAAAACACCAACTTGAAAACCTAGAAATCCTTTATTGAAAAAGTGTACTCTATCTGCACTAAACACATAGCCATGTTATTTCTAGAGAAATAATTGATGATAATACAAGTGATGCATGATTCACAATTCAAACGCGTCAATTTGTGCCCAAAAGTGTGCAATACATTAATCAATTGCTCTGAAGTATGAAACTGAAAGTGCAATGAGATATAATTGCCGACGCACAACTTCCATTCTTGCAAAGCATCCTCAAAGCTGGGGAAAAATATGGGTCAAAAAACGTTTAAAGTCCGTCAAAACGCCAGCAACCCTCCTAAATCAGCCTTTCCGTCAATATTGAAAATTTCCCCGCCGCACAAAGTCACAAAGTTCAAAAACGCGAGAAAACGGCCATATTCATTTTCCCCGCCAGACAGAATCTAAAAACGCCAGAAGCAGAAAAAACTGGCGGGCTAAACCGCCATCTGGCAGCACTGCCCGGACTCCGGACTTTAAACGGCCATATTCATTTTCCCCGCCAGACAGAATCTAAAAACGCCAGAAGCAGAAAAAACTGGCGGGCTAAACCGCCATCTGGCAGCACTGCCCGGACTCCGGACTTGAGTTCGAGTGCACTCGAGTCTTTGACACAATTTTGAGAAATTGGCCGGACTCGAATCTTTTAGAAGGGACTCGAGTCTGGGCTCGTCATATTTTTTTTTTTTTCATTTTTCCAAGAGTTTCGCAAGACGAGTCTTTTTGCGAAACTGACTCTACTAGAAGACTCTAGTCCGGCAAAAAGTCAAAAAATCAGAGGACTCATCTGAGTCCGACTTTTGCCGGACTCGGCCCAGCCCTATAAAACATTATATTTATTCAAACGAAACATCAAATGTCGAAAGGGGACATCAATTCCTTGACACTCTATTTTTGGACAATTAAAAGGGTGCGTCTATCCGTCATTTTTTTATACATTAAATGTATTACTTGCTGGTTGAACATCATAGATGTCATTAAATCCCTTCTCTAGAGCTTTGATAAAAAAGAGGGTTTTAGACATTTCATAGTGAAATCAATGAAAAACCTCAAAATTGGATCCTTTAAGTAGCAGCAGACGGATAATTCAACGCAATTTTTGTAATGACTCTGGCCTACTTTTCAAAACAGTGCAGGCAAAAAAAAACCAAAATATAACTCATATATTCCTACGGTTTCGAAAAAACATTTGCAAAAATAAGGAAACTTGCGATTAACAAAAATGAGTCCAAAAGCAACTTTTTCAGGCTTTGAAGTATTTTGTGTGCATGTAATGAGTGAAAATGTAGTGGGTTATAAAAATGCAATGTTACATGAATAGTTTCTTTCAAGGATTAATGACTTGGAACTGTAATCTAATCCCTTGACAAAGAGCTATTAAGACCCAAAAGTAGTTTAAGTGATCTACTTAAAAGCGGTCATGAAAAAAAAAGCTTCTCATGCTTCAAAATGAATATTGAAAAATATTACGAGGGCCCTCTTTCTAGAGAACAGAAAGGATCCCTCGTAATATAATAAATCGCCAAAAGTAACTAATTTTTCTTTGCAAATATTCGCCTCTATCTAAATCAACTAATTTGAATTAGATATCACATGTCTTGACGATGTCATTCTTACACTTGAAATGGTGGAATGACTCATTTGTTGTAATTATTGCGAAAATCTTCCCAGGAAACTTGGCCAATGCGAGCTAGGTTTGGGTAGACTTCAGCACAAAAATTCGCACGAGATTCACAGGTTGTCTTTGTTTACTTCTACACTTGTGCGGAGAATTCAATTGATTTTGGAGGTCATAACGTTTGGTGTGAATGAAAACGGTCAACTTACGAAATTTGTAGTGGGAAAAACGCTCTAAGCTTACGCACGACCCTTTCGAAGACACTTTCTTGGAATTTTCTTGAGATAATGATAGTGCACAACGAAACCGGCCAAAAACGAGGAAAGAATTTATCAAATCTAGGACAAAACCATCACCTAAACTTTTCGTAGCAAATAAACGCTAGAACGGTTACAACCACCTCTAGCTTATTAATTTAACTTTTACAAAATATTGTTTTCTCTCCGATTCTTCCAATTAAGGATTAATGCCATACGAAACTCAGTTCTCACTTTTCCATAGCTTTGTAACTTGATAAAAAAGAACATTCTCAACGTCTTAACCATTCTTTTAACTGATCCCTCGAGCTCACGCTTCAATGCATTTTCCCTCTCATAAGCGTGACCGATATTGTTTTACTTTCCTTACGCTCCATTTGTTCTGCTAATTGATGTTTACTTACATTGTGACCGCAAAGTTCATACTCCTCGAGATTTTGATGCAGTCTGGAACAAGTTTTGTTTACTCAAACTATGTAACTATCGATCAGTTAGAGTTGGTGTATCTAACTAGCTTTTAAATCTAAGGTAACACATTTTGGCCAGAAAGTGGTCCAAGTCCGATTGAAAAGATGCTACAACAGGATCAACGTCAACATATTTGAGGGAAGCAAATTGAACACTGAATGATCCTCAAAAAGAAGAACGGAAGACTTCATTGCTAAATTTAGCTGGATTCTTCCGGCCTTGAAGGTGCGAGCCTTTGCGGTCACTGCAATTGACCCTAAACCCTGAGTTGGGACAAAGCTCAGGCATGCTTTTGAAAACTTTTAGTATCAGATACTTTTTGTACCTTTGCTGAACACTGTACAGTTCCAACTTTTTGAATCTCTCCCAATACGAGAGCTCTCTCATTCCTGTGACGTTCCGAGTGAAACATCTTTGGAATTGTTCGAGCTTTGTCAAACCTGCTGAACTAATTGAAGCTCAAATGGGGTAAGCATATGCAAAATGTGTCTGGACAATAAAATTGTAAAGATTGAAAATTGTGATACTATCTCTTGATAATGTATATCACGAGCTTCTTAAAACAGAGATCATTAATAGACTTCCCGCCAAATTGGCATGCTTTTCCTCAGGGCAACTCTGAGCCGCTTTTTGAACTATAGCACACCAAAACAAAGAAATCGAAGTTAGTTTTATATTCTTATCTACTGGTGCGATGGTTTGTTGAAAGCGTTGTAGCTGACCAAGAGCAGGCAGAAAATTCCAACTCAATGCATTGATTGCCAAAAAAAACTTGACCGCATCTCCTGAGTACCCTAAGCTTGATTTTGTGCCCATATTTGACCACATTCAACTGTTCCACTAAATCTTGTGATCCCATGAAGTGCTAATTTTGAATGGAGTAAATGGTTCAGGAGATACAAAACTTTTCCTTACGTTTACAGTCCACATCTCCAAAAGCCCAAGGATATAACCATCCACATTTTTGAAAAGCTCTACTCATCTTCAACTGAATATTCTCATCAAACTCTCCATTTATTTGGAGGACTTACCCTTGAGTAATTTTGACACAGGCAACCTGATGCAGTAAATTGGTTTTAAAAACTTTGCATACTGCCAATGATGTATCGTTGTCATTTAGATTTAGTGACTATCAAGTCAATCTTATTTTGCCTTGCCTCCATTGAAACTGGGTTTTCACGGATGGCTTGGCATCTTTGGCGGTGTGAAGTGGTTCAATATCAATTTCTGATTAAGATAACATGGTTCTTTAGAATTGAGTGAAGGACAAACAAGCAGAATTACAGCAGTGTGATTCGTGGCGGGTTAAAATGTACCATTGGTTCTTGTGTATGAGATGGAAAGATATGAACAAGCACTTAAGCACCTTTTGAAAATATTTTCCTCACTCAAATATTTGCTTGAGATTGAATTTCTATTGCAAGATCATAAATGATCTAGTTTTTAGCCCAAAGAAGAGTGGGAACCCGTTCATGAGCTTGGCCACCAAAATCATGTCTAAAAAAACATATGGGCGCAATTTTAAAGTCAAATTCCAAAGTCTTGGGTCTGAGAGAGGGTAAGCGATTTTGCTTTTTGTCTCCATCCTAGAACCAACCATTCGAAAGTGGCAAACCAAATACAAAAAAAGCAAATCCCTTAAAAACTAACCTGGCTGAGCAAAATGATCTAGCACTAAGCTTTTTAATTTTTTTAGACGCAATATGATCAAGCAAATATTTGAGTGTAGAGGAAACATTCTTAGAAGGCCCCAAAAAGGCCAATATTTCTCCCCCCTTGTAGACAAACCCACATCATTCAAAAGGTCAAAGTAGAAAACAAACAGGTGATAGGTTGCATGGATTAAAAGTAAAGACAAGGTTCCTAGCCAATCTATACCATACCTTTATCAGATTTCCCATTTGATACAATTTACCAAAATTGCTTTGTATGAGTAAAACCTATTCTTATATTGGGCCAATGCGGTATAAAATTTACACCAAAAAACGGCATTTTTTTGAAGATGTGACAAAACTTGTCCAATTAGTGAGAATTCTTTAGATCTTGATGCAAGTTTGGTTGTAATGTTTGTCTTTACATAACACCCAAACTCAGCTTGACATAATACTTCATTGTTTTCCTGTCTTTTCTTTGCTTTACAAGCACTACTATGATTTTTCATGTTTGAGGGCGAGCATGATTAGGTGCAAAACAAATTTACTTGCTCGTTTAATGGGACAAGGACTTTGCGGTCACAGTTTATTGCGCTATTGAATGGTTTGAAATTGAAAGTACGAGTGGCTTTTAAAGCAGTGATTTGTTGGTGCCAGTTTCTTTACTTCAGGCTTTATTTTCTGTGACAAGGATAAAGCACAAGTGAGGTGTAACACGAACGCAATGTATATGAAACAATTCATATTAATAACAAAGTATCTCGTTGTCAAGTGTGAATGAAATTGGGGATATTATTGTTTACAACTCAGAACGAGCTGTATGGGAGACATTGGTCGGTCATACACCTTGAATGACTAGTTTCTTTGGACTAGAGCTAGGGTAACAACATCGGATGATTGGCTACTCTTCAGGAAGTAGGCTGTAGGGTAGTCAGCTGTTTGATTCACCCCAGATATTCTTCGCCCCCTGAGTTGACATTGGCAAAACTACCAAAAGAACCGAGACCCGGACCGGTTGAATCCACTTCATCAGTAATTGAAGCCGAAAATATGGGCGGTCTCTCGTTCAAGTGGGAAGGAGGAGGGATCACTACTTTGGGAATGTCTTCCTCGCTCTGGCTCTCATCCTCTTCAACGGATTCATCAATTATTGAGATCTCCTCTGCGGCCAATGCGCGTTCTAATTCCTCCTCTGAAATCACTTTGATCAGCTCCTCTCGGAATACGTCGGGCAATTGAATGGTTTGACGGTTTCGAATACTAGCTGCTGGCCTGGCTTGCTCTTGGTAAACCGGTTGAAAAGCATTGGGTCGATCGCGCTCTTGAGGACGAGGTTTGAATTTCGTGACCTGAACTTCCGGAGAGCTGGCATACGCTGCGTTATCGAGCTGAAAGTTCTGGATTGGCTGGCGAGAGGGAGATCCGTAGGTAGGTTGCGGGATGAAATTATTATTATTGTTGTTGTTATTATTATTGTTGCTGATGATGTTGTTGTTGTTGTTGTTGCTGCTGCTTCCCGAATTGGAGTTCAAGTTCACTTGCACTCCTCTTTGATTGTTTTGGGATTGTGGTAATGGAGGAGGTGGAGGTGGAAGATAGCTTGGTTTTCTAGTATAGGTTGGAATGTTATTGTTTGCTTGGGGAGCTCGCTGGCCTTGCCCATTTGAGCCACCCTTTCTCGTGCACCATTTTAATGTCAGAGGTTTCTTGATCTGTTTGGGGGCAGTCAGCGCCAAATGGCAGACCTCTTTGGGAATGTTTTTGCACACTTCTTTGGAGAGAAGATGAGGAGTGAGTTTGGTGATGAGTCGACAATGCTGAGTGGGTTGGAGATCACACAACTCTGTAGGTTTTTCAATTGTGGACACAAGGGTTTTATCGTGGCACTCTTCTGGCCCTGGGACCATCTTGCAGTTATCTGGGGCACAAATCTTTCTTGGCACCTTCTTACACCACGTGTTGGGCTTGTCTTCCACGTTGGGAGTGGTCTCTGTATATGTTGTATTGCATTCGGACTCAAACCAGGTCTTGCAAACGATTTCAGGCTTGCCAAACGCGGCATCTTGATCACAGATTTTCATGAGTGGGGTGTGGCAGCTCTTCATGGTATAGTTGTAAGGCATTTCCCTGAAGTCGATTTTGCACGACTTCCAGAATGTTTCCTCACATTTCTGCTCTTGGCTGGGCAGAAATTCGGTCACGTAAGTGTCGTGGCACTGAGTGATATTTTGATGCCAGCACTCCTTGATTTGATCCTTGACCATATGATCCACATATTTGGTCTTGGTGATGCACCAGGATCCCCCTGGGCCTGGTTCGGCGTTGCTGAAATCTACCACACCCGAGAAATCCGGATCATCCGCATCTAACTGGTTGGCTCCATCATGGTTGTGATCCCCGCCTTCTAAGAAATCATGAATATTCCGCTGCCTTCGAGCATGGGCTTTGGCCCTTGGGTTTACCAAGGTCTCTGCTTCTGTAGTAGATAGCTCGATGCTGAATAGGCAAAGGACCCCTATGATAAAAGCCTGGGTCCATCTCAGATGATTGATGTTTGCAGTCTGAAATAAAATCAGAAGAGAATGTCATCTCAATTGGTTAGTTTGAACTTGGGACGTATGTGATTCGTCATGGACGACTCACAAAGATAATGACAACCTACGGGTTGCACAACTGGATTAGTGTCTTTTAATTCACTGAACTTCTGTCACTGAATCAGACGGAGTCTAAATCGTCAGGGGGATGTTTAATGACAGCAAGTGACAATGAATTTTCATGGCTCATTTCAGGGTCTGTGAGTATTACTCCATGCTTCATTTGAACTGATTCGCTTATTTTCACATTTCAATATCAGGTGGCGTAAAGCGGAAGGTCTTATCCAAGCCGAGACCAGACTTACTAGGAAAATATTGGTCTGAAAACTATTGGAAATTTGGTTTCAAGGAAAACCTGTCGAAGAACTGATGGTTTGTATACTTTGCGAGGTGATGTTAATAGACGCTTTGAAAACAAGCATATGAGTCTTGAAACAAAAAGCGAGTCCTTGGACAGACTCGCTTTAGTTTCGCTAGGCCTTATGACAAGGGAACAATGTGCTCACCATATCGTATCTTTGGCCAAGAGATCAAGATTTCAAAATGCACTCGCAAAACCTGGACAGGTCTGTGTAATGGCCATTTGTCATGTTACAAAAGAAACTCGAAAACGGCAACAAAAACGCCGGACTCACGTCCGACCATGTACCAATTGGCATTAATCTTGTCAATTGGACCATTTGATGTCCATTCATAAGGAAATGAGGGTCAGAACTCGAGTCTACCTACAAAGCTTCTGCTCCTTTCACAATGGCAAGAGATGCGCCGACTACGGAACGGATACCCTTGATGCACCTTGTTGGTAAATTTCCTCCCGTTCATCATCGTCAATGTAGCATGACAAATAGAGCCTAACAGGCCGAAAATGACTCGTTGTTTGGTCGTGGTTGAAATGTATAACCATTAATTTGGACCAATTCACTTTACTAGGTCTTGTTACGGGAGAAAATCGTCGTTGACATCCGATCCTATCCATTGCCATCATGAGTGACTTTGGCTCACTCGCTCTACGCAAACCATGAGGAGCATAGCCTCTGCTGATCAGATAGACGTGGGCCAAAGGTTTCGCATGGATAATGAATCTTTCGGAGGGTAGACAAACAAACAAAATACATAGGGGAGCCATGGAATAGCGCTTCGAAATCCACTTTCCGACTCATTGATCAATGCTATATGCTGTTTGGCACCCCGTCAAAGGTTTGAAGGGTTGGGTTCGTTGGCATATCAAATGTTTTCAAGTATGCAACATGTTTGATATGTCCTTACCTTTCTTCGAATAATCATATTCAGCAAGAATGAATTAAAGAGTCTAGGTAGCACAATGATTTCGAACTGGTCGAAGACAGAGATGATGGCACTGGTCAAGTTGACAAACGACGACCAAGAGACAGATCCAACAATCTATTGGCAATAAATAAAGCGACTCGAACCACAAGTGATCTCAGGAAACCACGTTCACACACTGAATCTGATCCTTGTGCGGTTGGAGACTTTATAAATTTCTTTCCCAGTATTTCTGTATATGAAGCTTACGTATGGTTGAATTGGCCCGACATCTGAACACATAAATCCAACTCCCGCAAACGTATCAAGAACTCCCTCCAAACGGTCGATGACGAAGGAAAACAGGAGGCACGGGAAAATTTCCATGAAACACGGGGCTTCTGGTCGTCGGTCAGGGATTTCAGTCAGCCAGTGCAGTGCTATGTCATGAGATATTGAAACATTCGTTGCGCCGAAGTTCATATCTCAAAGGAAAACCATTGAAAAAGACAACTCGAATTTTTGGTCAATGTAATAAATGCTTCAGGACAGGACAGTGGTTGTTTATCGACCAAAAGAGAATTAATTATAAAAAAGACAAAGAAAAAAAAACAAGACACATATTTCTGCTTGAGCGAGCGATCTCCCTATTTAAGTAAGAACGGCTGTGAGGTCATTTCTTTTAAAACAGAACCTGATGGAGTGACTTGTTCTACAAAGGAACGTATTTTGGGTGAGTGGGGCCCAGGACAATAGTTGATATCGTTTTGATGACACACCAATCCCTAATATTTAGCGAAAGGTTTTTATTCCAATTGCAAAATACTACTCATAGTAGAATTGGTTCCAAAATCCCTGGAAAAATGATGTGTTGCACGTGCTTTAAAATCTGTTAAAGTAAACATGGCCCCCTCCTCATGTCTGATTGTTGAAATGGCATATTGATGAAGCATAAAATGTATCAAATGTTTAAAAACAATTGTCCTCGAAAATCTGTCGTCGTTGGTCTTCTAAAGCCACATCACTTCCGAAATAAAGAAACGATAAGACGAGTTGTTACCATTATATCACTTAAAGCAATGTACTTTGACCATAAATGCGATTATTGTCACTCAATCAAGAACTATGAAACAAAACACTCGCCACTTTGGCCTTGAATTTGAAAACCAGGGTGGGAATCGTTGGTTCTGACCTTGCTCGTGTCTCAGGATGCTGGACGTAAAGAAAACATCAGGAATGAGATCCATCAGGTCAACCGACAGTCCAACACTACAACTCGAACAATACCACAAACATCTATTACCCACATTAATATGCGCCACACCAATCGTAACTAAGTCGTCAAGTCTCGCGTGGGTTTGAGCCAAATGATGATAGACTTCTGGAAATGGAAGTGTTTCTCAAACTTATCTCTACCTGCAATGGTTCCCTGTTCCGTGCTTCAAGTAATTCGTCAAGTGCGTCAAAAAAACGCCGATAGACTTGTCATTTTCTGCCACCTTGAAAACTCCGGATTGCCCCGGAAAAAGGATTGCATAGCAATTACCCTCAGCTCTAGAGACTAAGGAGGGCATAAGGCCAATTGAGCAAAATCATGTTGACAAATCCGGTGCCTCAAGACCGCTCCGAACAACCATCTATCTTTTCCATCCAGTTGATCAGAATCACTCGCTATCCCTTGAGGGAGGGATTCGAGCTCTTCCGAATACTTCCGAAAATCAACCACTTCCCAAGAACAAACGCTTTCTTTGGCCCAGATTTGGCTTGTGATCGATAATATTTTCTTAGATACCGAAGGTAGCATCTTGGCCAAGATTCAGAGAATCGACCTTGATGCTCGTTAAGGATGCATCATCTGGTTATAGGAGCCGAGATCATTAGTGGCGACCATCAATCCCTCATATATGAACATTAAACATCGAAATTAAACCGTTGAACCGCAATACCTGGCTTCTATCGGCTATTTTCCATTCATCCGAGGCAACCAAGCAGGTCGGGTTAGCTCCCCCGGTCGTTTGTGGCTATCACGTTTATTCGCCGTCTTCTGTCTTGAAGGCATTGTCATGCCGCTTGATTTCTGGTCATCATTAACTATTTTCGTATGATGAAGAAATTAAAGGCTTAATGGAAGGCACTAAAGATTACTATCAGGGCTTGGAAGATAAGATAGTTCAGTTCCAAAAATCGAGAAAACTAGGATGGAAGTAGTTTAAAGGAAATGGCAATTATTCATCCTAGCATCAGTGTCAACCGACAGCCGGACGTTGTAAGGTTATTCAATGGCCTTAGATGAGAATTCAAAGAGGACCTCGTTGCACTCAGGTAAACACATCACAATTATTTGTTTTGCTCAACTAGTATGGTACGTATAAACGGAAGAAACCCCTTTGACAACTTGGCCAAGACTGCCGAGACAAAAGACATGAAATGTGATCTTTTACCTAACAACTAACCCCTTTGGGAATCTTGCTTGACCTTTTGAAAACCAGGATTCTGAGCACGGCAAATCATTACGGAGCTGTTTAAAAAGGGTAAGTAATGTTCGCACAACTAATTGAACGTTTTGAAATCATGTGCACTTGTCAATTTAGTTGAACCGATCTGCGTCTGTCTTAATTGATAGCCGAGATACAAATGTTGTACTGTCGTTCATTTCAGAGCCCTTTAACAGTAGGCAAAAATTGATCCAAAACACCACATTCCTATTGACAATGGTTTTTTTTTCTTTTTCTATCATAAAGCTTTATTTACCCTTTCATTTATTCTCTGTCTGACCGATCTTCTCGCAATTAAGATGGTGCAAAATTTACTCATGCATTTTTATGGTTCTACACATATCAAGATAGGAACCTAATCGACATTTATCTCCAAAATTCATTGCGAGTAAGTAGGTGATTGGACGTACACAGTTCATAAACATTTCAATCCATTGGGATGCCATTGTGTACGTAAATCAAGACGTGAAAGTAACAGTTCTTCTCCAGCAAATCCTTGGTGGTGGCAAGAAGAGATCCTGGAGCGCTTCCAAGCCGACATTTTCCTTTCCCTGCGACCTTCCCCAAAGCTATAACTTTCGTTCATCATCATGTTTTCAATAGAAACGGACCCACGCTGAGTGAACAAAGTTGTCCAAGAAAGAGAGAATTATGCCTCCATCCACGTTAAACTGCTAGATACACATAGAGCTCGTGACAAATCGTTTTGTCACCCAAGCAACCCTCCCGGTCAATGTGCATGGTGCTTCACTCTCAAGATCCCACGGTTATATTTCGAGCCCTTTAGGTCTCCAATGTACTGTGTGTAGTACAGATACAAGGCAAGTACCACTGTATATTATTGTGGGCTAACACTTGGTTCGTGGAATCGATGATCATGTTCAACGAGATGAAAGTGGTGATTAGTCCAGCATCAAGGACATTGGTTTCCATTAAGGAACGCACTTGCTCACTCACTATTGGCTGGTTGACTGGTTGGTTCGTTTGTTTCCATACTCGCAGTGTTTTACCATTCAAATCATAATCCCATTCATTGACCTTGATAGCAGGGAGAATCTTTTGGAAAAAATCACTCCAATACATCACTTCGGATCTTTACGTTCAATTGAAGGCATCCCACGTACCACGTAAAGTGTGTCCGGACTGTAGAGTAAATATGTATTCACAAGAACAGGTTATCGAGTAAAGATTACCATGAAAATGGCAACAGGAAATTCCGCCATCGCCTTTCACACCACTTGGTTGGTGATCGGTTCAATGCTTCAGTAAACTCCTTCAATGACTTCCTACAATTCAAAATTAGTTGGAAAATCTTCTCATCAGTGCTATACGCGTATCATAGACGTTGAGATCCTGGTGTTGAATCATCGAAGACGACAAATAAGAATTCGTACACAGTGCGTACTTGCAGACAAATGCTCTTCAAAAACTGAGGGGAAAATACTAAAGAATTCTAAAATTGAAATGCGATATCAAAGTCACACACTTCCGAAGGAGTGTCTGCTAAGTGGAGTAGTTTAGTCTCCAACTAGTTCTAAAACAAAAGGCGTTGCTTTATTGTACAGTACAAAATGGATGGATATCTTAAAGTTCGCATGTGCAAAAAGGTAAGTAGGTACATCGTTTGGTTTGATTGCACTCACGTTCCGATCACGAGTTGAGTGTTATTTACGCAGAATGTTGAATTATGTCCAAAGAAGGTCGTGCATGATCAATCAATTCCCCGACAAGTGCTTATTATGTGCATGATTTCCAAGTTTTATTGCAGATCTTTAAGAATACTTGGAAAGATTGCCGGGTGACGCTCGATTTCAATGCCATTGAGATTCGAGACAAGGACAATGAGTCAATTGGAAGCTTTGAGCTCTCTGAAGTCGCAAGTATCATGTTGGATGGCAAGAAACATCTGGTGATAAAGACCAAGCAACATCAAAAACTTGAATTCGTACGTAATCATTTCATGACATTTACTAGTATACAGTAGAGCTGGGGCGAGTCCGGCAAAAGTCGGCCTCGTATGAGTCCTCTGATTTCTTGACGTTTTGCCGGACTAGAGTCTTTTAGTGCAGTCAGTTTTAGCAAAAAGACTCGTCTTGCGAAACTCTTGGAAAAATGAATAATTGATTTCTTGACGAGTCCGGACTCGAGTGCTTTCTAGAAGATTCGAGCCCGGCCAATCTCTCAAAAATCGAGTCAAAGACTCGAGTACACCCGGACTCGAGTCCGGACTTGCCCTAGCTCTAGGTCATATACCATTGCGCATTGACACTAACCATGCCTTCATCTAACTTCCTGTAGAAAGACGATGATCCCAAGGTGTTGAATGGCTGGAAGGACCAAATTATGACTTTCAAGAAAGATTCCATGCACTTGGAACTGACTGAGGTGAGAAGAGAGCTAAGAAGCTTGTCCAAATCCCATACGTCTCATTTAGATTTCTTGTCCAAAGTGACGAAACAACGATTGATTGACGTCTAATCGTGATGAATCGAATCCAATTCAATCCAATTCCATTGGACAGAATCTCGTACTTTGACAGTCTAGTATCTTGCAAATCAAAGTTTCTTTATTGTATTTTGATAGCTTCAAATGAATTCGGAGGTCCGTCCGTGTCGCTCGACGTCCATTAAGTCTTCCAAAAGCGTGGTCGTTGCGCGACGAATCTCACGGGAAGATTATGCGACCTTGTCCAATGGTTCCGATGTATTGATGGTGCCCTACTTATCCAAGAGGAAATCTGTATCAATGTCTACCTTGCCTAGGTTTGAAGTCTGGAACGAGGAAAGATCGAATAGGTTTTCGATCTCAAGTACAGACTCCAAGTTCTCCACCGGAATCAGATCCCGGACGTGCTCCAAGGCATCCCGGTCTTCAAGAATGAAACGCCCAATCATCCCTATCCAATCGCAGAACCTGATGACACTTCATGGTCGGTGCAGCCACAGTTCGGAAAATATCAATGTGGTTCCCATGGAAGTATCCACTTTTGACAAACTGTCGGTCCAGAGTGCTCAATTTGTCAGAGCATCGCGGGAGAGCGATCTCGTCGTAACGCCTGAAGCATCACACTCTGCCGAGCTCACGTTTCATTCAAATGCTTTGGACTTTGACGATACAATCGATGTCGGAGCCAATAATAGTAGTTTACCGCCCAAAGCCCAAAAGTCACAACGCTCGATGAAGCCCCCTTCAGCTCAAGGGAGGCCTTCCAAAAAACCTATTGGCGAATCTTTCATGCGAAAGACCTCCGGTTCCATTTCAAGTGCCTTAAAACGCATTTCTCTCTCAAGAGCTCAGTCCGTCAATGAAACCAGAGCCGGTCTGAGAGAGTCGAGGAAACAAATGATCTCGAGTCCCGTGGATCCTCGAAAAATCCGAGAAGATCCCAGGATAAGTCACGTCTTCTCTGAAACCGCGGCCGTAAAGGTACTGCCCTCGCCAGTGCAAATAAAAGCCAAAGATACGAATGACAACCGTCAGAGCACCTTCAGCTTTGACGATGCCATCCTTACTGATCAACTTTCAGCAGGGCCCAAATTAAAGAGGAAAGGCAGTGCCCGTATCGTGGAGCGTGTCAAGTCCCTGCCTAGAAATATTTTAAAGCTTGCGAGTGGAAAATCCTTTGACGACAAGCAGCCTTTGAAGGATGACAAACCCACGATTAAGGACGAGCCACAAAGTAGGCCGAAGTTGGTCAAACAGGATTCCTTGGTGAGCCCAGATAACGAGGAACTTCAAACAAAGTTAAGGAAATGGAAGCAATCAGCTGACACGTCAAGTCCCGTTAATCCTGTAGATGGACTCCATTGGAGAGAGAAACCTCCTTTGCCTGAGAAGTCGTTAAATTTCAAACAAAGGCAATTGAAAAATTTGATTGATGGCAAGATTCAGCCTCCTCCTAACAAAAGATGGCCAAAATATGCCATTTTGGATTTACATGACAAGGCCTGTTTTGAACTGAAAGCAATACAACGGCATCAGGATCGCGAGGAGCTCAACAAATTGTATGACTGTCCCAGAAGGATTTCTTCCATTGATTTGTCAGATGTTTGAACAACAACGATCTCGAATGAAAAGGCCAGATTTAAGCAAGGATATGCCATGGAGTGAAAATAAATTTCACGTTTATTCTTTTCTGAATGCTTTGTGAATTTCAACAAACTAAGTAAGGAACTGCTTTCGAAACATCGTTTCGATATTTTCTATTCTTTTAGGAGTGCACGAAGAGAGTGAGACCGTATCAATGCGACAAATTTGCTGTCTTAATCAATGTGTGAGATGAGAAAAAACAATATTAGACCAACTGATAGTGTGTATGGCTAGATTATGAGTTGAGTCGAGTATTTGCCGTCAGTATAATCTCAACACTAACAACGATTTTCATATAAGCCCAATTGTATTGTAAACCCAAGTGCCCATAAAAAAGAAACTTGTATGTGAAGGCTTTCTGACTTTTTCTAAATATCTTTATTGCCAGACATGTTATGTACGGTGATATATAAAATGATAATATATAAAAATATATATTTGATAT
The DNA here is from genome assembly GCF_007210705.1 of Tigriopus californicus. Taxonomy (NCBI): domain Eukaryota; kingdom Metazoa; phylum Arthropoda; class Copepoda; order Harpacticoida; family Harpacticidae; genus Tigriopus; species Tigriopus californicus. Next base: position 5,233,315 of record NC_081440.1, on the reverse strand, counting down.
ATTTTTTTATATATGTATATATTTGGGATCACACATCGGTGATTGGGGGCCATTCTGGGGTGAGAATATCCACTAGAGCGAGGGGAGAGAAGATCTGGGCTTGAACCCATGAACCCGAATTTAAATCGCTTGCGGGTTAGTCAACTACGCTAGAACCATCTCCCTTTTTAATACATTACAACTGTTCTTTCTGATATCGGACCATCACTACGTAAGTGTTCCATTTTACCGGATGACACTATTAGAAGTAAAACTTGAATCGACATTCAGTGTTCCTATTTCCAGGCTGCTTGCTCCATAGAAAATCATCATTCTGTGCCGTTCCCAATCTTCAAAAAGCGATCTAATGATTACAAATCACCTGATGTAAGATGAAGAAATCCAGACTCTTCGAAACCAATACAACACAGAACAAATTATAAATAACCCAAGGAAATAAGATGTTTTTGCCTTTATAACTATTCGTGGTTTGTGGCGACACTAATTGTGCAAAACTGCAGCTTCAGACAGAATGGACAGCCTGGCACAGTGTTGCCGTTTAAAGCCAAAAAAGGTCGCACTATCGAAGCTGTTAACAGAATTACCCGGATGAGTTTTAGTGCATCAAAACGGTCGATTTCCTACTCAAGCACCTCAAATCATTAGTTTTTTCACGTGCATGCCTAAAATGCATTCAATGTAATCCTGGTTTGGAAACTTGTACACCCTGACTATCGTCGGTTTATTGAAACTCTTAAAGTTCATGGATCGAAAGTTATTCAAAAGACACAATATAAAAAAAAAAAATCAGTGCTAAAACAGATTGCTGTTGAAAACTCCTAGTTTGATCATGAAAAATATTTTTCGGCAAGCCTACCTATGTCAGCTGTTTCCAACTTCACAACCATGAATTTGTCTCACTCTCTGATTCAGCCCGTACTGGCAGGATACTTGGACGAATAAGCTCAGCAACCCTGGCTTAGGGATGTGAAAGGTCCCTGAAGAGAAACTCGACTCCTCTAATGCTTCTTATTTTGACTGAGTTGGAAGACTTTTGATCAACTTGCAAGAGTGTTTTTCAACATGATAAGAAGTAAGACATCAAGCCTTGTTAATTGAGAACATAGAGGAAAGCATTCAATTACATTTGTAGAAATCTAAGTGAGTATGGCAAACCAGGATGGCGTGACCAAACGTTGTATAATCATTGAGCAAAATTTATGTCTATTCATCCCTCTTAAAATCAAGATTTTTCCAACTCACATTAGATGATAAAAATACTTTTCACGTTAGGTCTTAAAACCATTATGACCACATTGAACATTCTGAAATATTGTTCCAATTTCAACCATTTTAATCTCCTCTTGTGGAAAAACACACTTTCAGGCATCCAAAAATGAGTCATTTTGACATACATAAATTGAATACATGTTTGATCTTGGGGGGACACCCGAAAGTGATGTCCGAAGCTTGAATACAACTTGAATTTTGTTAGCAATTGACAATAGTACTGGCTCTCTCTCCATTGATAGTTCTGTCGATAAGATACAACATTTATTATTTTCATTATTTTGGGATCATTATCATCATTTCCAGGTTAAGACACTCTGAATGGAAGTTAGGGTATGTAAAAACAAAGTAGGACAGACAGCCAGTCTTTAGAGGATAACCAGAACAAAAAGACCGAGATCTAGTTGTATCAAACTCCTATCCTCCTTCATCAAATTGTCAAAGTCATAAAATGCTTGATCAACCAACCACACGAGTCTTACGAGTCTTTTGAGTCTATTGAGTCGTTGGCCAGATTCCGGACAGCCCTACCCCAGTGTCTCCGTGTGGTGGTTGAAAATCGAAATTGAACAGCAACCCTGAATTCTTGACTGATCCAACCAAATCAGAGGAACAAAGTGAGAAACTCTCGAACCAACCTATTTATCCTCCCTCATTGAATCCATCGATGTGTATCCATTGATCTTTGAACTTTGGGAGGCCCAGAAGAATGTGAGATTGATTGTCCCTCTGCCCGTTCCACCTGTTCCACTTGTTCCACCCACCCGCCGATCCAACCGTGGTGGTGGAATTGACATTGGTGGGGCGCCTTCGATCCTCAACCTATCTGCCTCTGCCTTCAGTTCCTCCCACTCAGCCCCACCATGCCGCCCAAAAAAGGGCCCTCTTTGAAGATTGTCACACCTACCGCCCCCGTTGAGTACGTATGATTGGCCCCTCCCCAAAGCTGAAACAGACAAACACAGAGCCCGGGGGCCAGGGAGTTGTATAACCCTTACTTGGCAACCCCTGTTTCTGAAGGTTGGGCCAAATTCATGTCAGGACCAGATTTCAAGGGTAATGGTGCCGATTACCGTTTTAGATTAGGTCAGGTTGGGTTTAATTAGGGATACCGCGTTTGTTGAACGGACTGAGTGAAGGTACTAAAGGACATCCAGGACATCTTTTGGGATGGAGGGGTAGGAAACTCAATTATGCAACATTAAGAGAGTTCTTGAGATGGCAACTGTGGCGGCATAAGGCAATGCGAATTAATATATTGATTTGGTCAGGAAGTTTCGGTGACATGACCTAACCATATGATCGTAATTCGAATGAATAGTTTACCAATCTCATCCCGTAGAATTCAAGCCATGGGCTGATGATATTTATGTCTCGATTTAATAGAGCTTCCTGATGAGAATCTCATTGGAAATCTGACGCCCATGAAGGTTTTGGTTATTTGTTAACACCTACTAGTGCGCCACGGCCAGTATGTTAGGTTTGATTATGCTTCTTGCCAGATTTGATGGTTTGGTAAGCAAAATGTATCCGTCCGTCCAGAACACTTGCCTCGTGTCCCTCACCAGATTTAGAAACATCTCTAATCTGCGGGACCATCCTCCAGGAATACTTGACAGGTTTTTTGATGTATCGGAAGCCAGTGAAACTACTGAAATCGGTTAGATATGAGTTAAAAGAGCTCACATGTCAAATACCTCCATAATTAGGACTTTCGTTTTCTAATATCTGATTGAAATCTCGAGTTGTCTTTGTATTAGCCCAAGTCATTCGAAGGAAAAAAAAACGTATTCATTGTTTACGGACCCCTGTTTACAAAGAAGGCTGTTAATAAGCTGTTGGGTTGGACCATAATAGGAAATGATGCTTTTATCGAGAGCCTAGGTATGCATGTATTCCGTCATGCTTGCTTATGCCAATCTTTTGAAATGGACACCAAATGCCCCATTAGGTCGGGCCTCTGAGGTTTATTTGAAAATGTCGGCCAGTTCAACTTGCTGGGGTCGGATTACTAGGTACGGTCACTCATGGATCTCTGGAGAAGAATGCCTGCCCTCTGTTTGAAGCCATCCACCATGCTTTGGGGGTGCCCTTGGGTTCAGACGCGAGACTGTTTTATGAATGGTTTTATTTTCCCGCAGACCCGCTACTCCGGCCATTCCGCGTGATTTGGACTCGCATACCACCATCACCATCGGAGATTTGACGTGTGCCATTGAGGCCGATGATCTCGAGTCGATTTGCGTCCTCGGACGAGGCGCTTACGGAGTGGTCGAGAAAATGAAACACAAGCAAACGGGTACCATTCTGGCCGTGAAGGTATTTGTCAGGCTGGATGGATTGAGTAGGTGAGAGATGTTTGATTCAAGCTTGGATTTGTCCTATATGTTTTTAGCGCATAACCGCGACCGTGAATAGTATCGAGACGAAACGCCTCCTGATGGACTTGGACATCTCCATGCGCTCGTCGGATTGTCCGTTCACGGTCCACTTCTACGGTGCCATGTTTCGTGAGGGCGATGTCTGGATTTGTATGGAAGTCATGGACATCTCGTTGGACAAATTCTATGTGCGAGCGTTCAAAAATACTATCCACATCCCCGAAGAAGTGCTCGGAAAAATAGCCTTTGCAGTATGTATCTTTCTGTTCAGATGACTTTACTTATACCCAAACTCATTCACAGACCTAAATCGAATACTGTCGACATGTGATTGATTACAGTCGGAATTAAATTGGTTTGAGATGTCATTAATTACGTCTACAATTACTTACCAATTGTATTATTCAATTAAATTTGTAAACACATTTCTTTCCTCTGTCGCACAAATTACTAGTCTGTTGCGTCTGTCAAAATTTGTCGACATTTTTCGTCTGTAATTTTTCCTTAGGATTTCTTTAGAATTATCTTGTCAGTTTTAGTCGGAAGTAGCTATTAAGTAGTANGTCAAAATTTGTCGACATTTTTCGTCTGTAATTTTTCCTTAGGATTTCTTTAGAATTATCTTGTCAGTTTTAGTCGGAAGTAGCTATTAAGTAGTAAATGAAGGGATAACACTATTAATGTTTCGACCACCTTCATCTGTTCTTAAAGAAATGATTACCAGGCCTTGGTGATGCTACTTACTTAGCTGAAAAATATTGTTTTTTAATAACTAGTCACTTTCTGCTTGATCAGAGAGTGCCTTTCCATGCACAGATCAAATTTAATTTAGCATGATTGTCTCACCTAACACCCTGAAAAACAATTCAACCAAAGGATTTGAGGAGATCGATTTGTTTAGAGCAGAGCAAAAGTACAAATTTAAATATGATTGCGCACAAAGGTTTACCTTGAAATAAGTGGAGTGTCTAAAAGTCATTCAAAAGTGTATGCCCAAAAATTCGTCATGTGAATAAAAAGAAATTGTTATTATTTGCAATTGGAATATCGCTTTTATTTGGGCCCAAGGGTACTTAATTGCAATTACTCCGGATTTAAATATCATTATTATAATTCATCAGAGGTCTGTTGTCATTGATGATCCATATTTTGCCTCTAGGTGATAAGTGCACTCCATTATCTGCAAACCAGGCTGCAAGTCATCCATCGCGACGTCAAGCCCTCCAATATCCTCATTTCCCGCAACGGTCAAGTCAAAATGTGCGATTTCGGAATTTCAGGATATCTTGTGGATTCCGTAGCCAAAACCATTGAAGCCGGCTGCAAACCCTACATGGCAGTAAGAAGTGCAATCCAAGCTAACTCCTGTTAACTGTTCCTATCAGCCGTTAAAGGCAAGTGTCCTAACTCAATGTACTTTACATTTATAGCCAGAGCGCATTGACCCGTCCGGAAATCCGTCAAATTACGACGTCCGCTCGGATGTTTGGAGTTTCGGAATTTCCATGATTGAGATCTCGACGGGGAATTTTCCGTACAAAACGTGGGCTTCGCCGTTCGAACAACTGAAACAGGTGGTGGTGGAGCCCGCACCCCAATTACCGTCTGGAAAATTCACGCCCCAATTCGAAGACTTTATAAACATGACGTGAGCATTTTTTTAACTCATTCAAATCTGTGTGCTCGAGGAAATACTGATAGATTGTTAGCCATTTAAAGAATGTTTGGTCATGACAAGTAGTTGATATTTACTCCAAAATGGCAACTGCCCGAATATGCCCAACAAAAATTACCAATCAAAAGTGGTTTGGGTACGGTTTTTATTTATTCTTTTTTTTTGCCGACTTCCCTACCGCTACTGGGATTGGAATCCCAGCAGTTCAAGACAATAAACTTAGTCATTTTACTTAACTTTAATTTGTACATATTATTTGATCGACCAACGGATGGATTAGAGTTGGCTGATCTGGCTAACTCTTGAATATAAGGTTGATCGGGAATTTTTGTCAAAAACTTGTCCAAGTCTGACTTAAACCCTGCTACTGGATCAACGCCTACATACTCCCTACGAATATTTGAAGGCAGCAAATTGAACAAAGAAGGAGCCCGAGAAAGAAGAGAGTTGGACTTCATTGTTCGAACTAGCCTGGATTCTTGAAGGCTTGAAGGTGCTCTCAAAACGCACATTAAGCCTCGACGGTCATTACAATTGACCCTAAATCCTGGGTGGGGACAAAGCTCATGGATGCTTTTGAAGACGTACAGTATCAGATACCTTTCGTACCTTCTCTGAAAACTGCACAATCCCAACCTTTCTAACCTCTCCCAATGCGAGAGCTCTCTCAATCCTGTCATGTTCCTAGTAAAACATCTTTGGACTTGTTCGACCTTTTGCAAACCTGCTGAATTCATTGGAGTCCAAATGGGAGAGGCATATTCAAGATGCGGCTGGACAATCGACTTCCGCATCTTGAATATGGTTAAACCGTTTTTCCGCCAAACTGGAGATTTTGGCTAAGGCATCACTACTAGGTTCAAGTATTCAGTAGGAATAAGAAGATTCGTTACTTAAAGACGGCTTGTTCCACTCTGGTGTCCTATTGTCTATTATCCCCCACTATTACCTTTCAATCTTTGTATGATATTTGGTCTACCAACGAATTTGAGTTGGCAGACCGAGCTAGTCCTTAAATGTAAGGGTTGATCTGGAACACTTCATTGAAACATTTCATTTCAACCCTTCATGGTGACCCATGCTTAATCAACCCGAGTAATCCTGTCGATTACATCATTTTTCTCTTTGATGGTCTGATTTTGCGTTCTTTTTTTGTATCTCAAGTGTTTGCGAACCAAAATGTGTTGTTGACCTTCGGTTCCGGCCATTTCGTTGTTTTCTACTGAATCTGAACTAGCCCTTTCTTATGGTGAATATTCAATGTTCATGCCATGTAAAATTGAATCAGAGACCCCATTTCCTCACCGACATTTCAATCAAGTACGTTCTGTCCTCTAAAATTTCACTGATCGTTTCGATATGGTTGTTTTTAGGTTACAGAAAAAAGTCAATGAGCGCGCCACGTATTCAGCTCTCTTGGAACATCCGTTCCTCCAACTTCATAGTCAGATGAACACTGACATCTCGGGATTCGTGTCCCAAGTTCTGGATGCACCCGAACCCGCAGCGGCCTCCACAAATGCCAATGGAGAACCCTAGGAAATAGAATGAGGTCTCGTTCCTAGTCCTCGCCATCTTACTCATCCCCATATATTCCTCGAAAACATTAAGAAGAAGAACAACAACTAAAAAGGAAGACTATAAATCTACAGAATGTGAGACGATAAATAAACAATAATACTAGTCTCGTAACTAACGGCGAAGCGTGTCATAAAACCAAGGGAAATCTGTCATTTACCGGTGGTTGGTGAATGATGACCTTTCCAAACAGACATTGACCTTTGTCGAGTTTGTCATGCTACAAAAACCTCTTGACTGATCAACATTGATTGGATTGGCTCGACGTACTGAAGTGGCAATTGACACTTCAAATTCCATTTCCAACGTAAAAATCATGGTCAACCTTGAAACAATTTTCACATTGTTGACTTTTTGTTACCTCTGGTCAAGCAGAACAGGTGTTGGTTTTTTAGTCTCCAACGGAGATGCTTGGTGACTGATGTTGACTGATGTATTACAAATCAGTGGGGTGAAATACGGGATCAGTTGTGGACGTGACCATCCTTTATTGGAGAAGCAAAGGAGGGGTAAATTGGAGGGAATAAGCCTGGAAAATCTCAAATCATGGGATTTAATTCCTTAATACGTTTGCTCAAATTCCAAAGCTCATCCTGGAATTAGTGATGGGAATTTGATACGCTGATGAAATCCTCTAGTTTCGTCCATTCTGAATTACGTGCTTGTCCACGGAAATGCGCCAACTTAGAGTTCTAGACTTGTAGGTCCAACAAATCGTTTTGATATAGAATTGTAAATTTAAGGATTGAAGAACGTAACATAGAAATTCACACAAAGCATTTGAAGAATGTTCAACTTGCTTAAATCAAATATTTTATTATGACTTTTCGGGCTGAGGTAAGAAACCCCCCCAATCATTGAGGAACAAAATCTTAGAAGAAGCAATATGACCCTATCGGCCACCGCCAATTCATTGCTTGACCAAATATCATACATTGTTCAGTCTCTTAATCAAGCATTCCTCGTTTGTAAAGGTTAAAATGCCAACACCAAATAAAACTAAAAATGTATAGAAGAGATCTCAATTGGATCAATTTTATCATTGCCCTAATTTGGTGTCGTTTATCCAGTTCTAGTCCTCTGGTTTGTCTCTCTTTCCCTGTGGATCGACCGTGTTTCGATTCAAGAAGATTGAACACTACTTAGATTGTGTGTCATTACGGGAAACAATGACGACGATGCACCGACATAAATCAAGTTCCCAGGCTTGAGGAGTTCAATTATTTGGAAAGGATTTACGACATCCCTCGCACATTCAACTCGATAGAAAATTAGAGCCTCTCAGGTTTTACGTAGTAGAGGAGGGTGGGCGGATGGAGGCCTAAAGTATTCGAAACCTGCCCCTAGCCAAACAACCATCCCCCTCTACCAAGATGACTTGGCAACCTTCTTTCGTGCACCCTTGCTTGCATCGATCCTCCGATGTTATAGAAACTAAATACGTCCAAAAAGAAACATTCATCACCCTTTTGCAAGAGTCCCAGTCGTGAAACGTGGAAGAACTGCTACAGCTTAGATTTATAATTGCCGTCATCGGCCTTCCGGGCAAAAGAAATGCAAAAATCTCTCAACTAATCATCTCAAATAAAGTCGAGGAGAAGAGACTCGGTCCAAACCGTACTTGGGTGTTAACGAAATGAACAGTTTCTTTGGGTCAAAACAACACACACACAAAAAAAGTTCTTTTTCGATGCATTCGGTCTCGGTTGCGGATGTTTCTTATGTGGTTCAACCTAGTAATATTTTTGGCCATTTGCCTCTTGGGGAGCGGACAAGGTCAATTTTAAGGTCGAATTAATTGAACCGGGGAAAGTGGACGGATGTCGTTAAAAAGGAACGCGATTGTCCATGAGCAAACAGGTTTCATCAAACAAATAGCATTGATCGATTTGTTGTTCGTTGTTCGAAAAAGGAGAAAAAGTTCGATGGAGCAACTTTCAAACTCGATCGATCGAGATTGTCAAGAAAGACATATAAAGAAAGAAGGAAAGAAGGAAGGTCCAGTTTTCAAGCATGTCACGGTGAAACGGAGTTTTGAGGAGAAAAAAGAAGAAATTTGTTTTTTTTTTGACAAGGTGATTGAGAAACTTTCATGTCTGGATTTGATTCTTCACCTCTTCTCCCTCCCTCACTTTGACCAGGCCTTCCGCATTTCAAGACACAATAGTTGGTTGGTAGCTTTCCGAACGTTCCAATGAAAATCGCGTCCAATCCTCGTCTGAGTTGTTCAGCTTGAGTACGTGTACAATGGTTGTAAACTAGAACTGTTCATTCACCAAATGCCACACGAGTGGCAAAAGAAGGCCTTCAAAGGGAATTCAAGTTTGTGGGTGCCGTGGGCACTAGTTCTGGCTTTGAAGGTGCCCACCCACCATCGAGAATGGAAAATGCGGTCGCCTCAAAATCGAACGTCCAATGAAGATTGCCAAAGTGGATCCTGTGGTATAAACTGAGTCGTGTACTCACACAAGAAATGCTTTTTGTGTTTCGGAAGGTACCAGGAAGAATCTGGGGACGGAGATTGGTCGATTTGAAATGAGAGGTTCCAGGGTTCCGGATTAGATCAACACAAAGAGTTGAGCAGACACGACCAATTCGATTCTTGGAGAGTGGTTGGCCTTGGGCCTAGAATGTGGTTTGGATTTGGGGAAAGAGAAGTGGAAACGGCTGATGTCGGCTACTCCTCGAATTAGGGTGAGTGAACTAGTTACTTTGGGGTAAACCACGGCGAAGAGGATTTTCATTGTCCTTGGTGCACTTTTCCACTAAATCTTTTGTGGACATGGTTCATAAATTCACTTTCGGCCATTCCCAGCCGAGAATTCCCGGACAGTCCTGTCAAGGAAAATGAAGATGAAACCTACATTAAAACTTTCAGATAAATCTGGGCACCAGCCATTTATTTCTTGCTTGACCATTAGGGCCGCCAACCCAAAAGAACCTTAGGATAATATCACACATCTACTCCCTTGGAGAACCGGCTCAGTCACCCCAAAACAAGATTACGCAATGAAAAACTCGGGGCCCATAGCGGCGGTGGGTATCTTACCGTTTCTATTCAAATGACATTTATTCCAGGTGAAACCAATTCGTCTAGGCCTGTTCTCAAATAAAAGGAAATGAGATAAAAGGCGGATCCTTTTCTTCGGCTCCGCTTCGAGAAACGAACCGATTATGATCTACCTTCATAACTTTCTGCTGGGAGGTATAAAGCCGTTCTTGATGAACGCTAGATGGAGCAGCACAAAAAACTTTTTCAACAGATATTACTTTCAAGTCGATGCTTCTTCTTCTTTTGTGACCTCAATTCTCATGGGAGATCCACTTGGGATTTAGGGCCACTTACTGAGTTCGCTACTTTCACGTCATGACCAACTCTTTTCAATTCCTTGCCCTGAGTACATACCACAATATACAGTTGTACTACACATATAGATGAAGGTCGCTCGATCTGTCTCCATGTTCAACATGAGATGACAAATCAAGCACATGATCCCTGTCCCTGTCGCTGTCCCTGTCCATAGGAGAAACACGCACTATCAAGAGAAAAATCATGAGCTAAAGGTCCATTTCATGTCATTGAAAGGCAATCCCAGACGACTTTGGTCGACAATTTGGTTAACCATTCCCATGAAGTAGGATCATTTTCACACCTTTTAACCCTTCCAAAACGTGACCAACTGAATGTCATTTGCCAATGTCAAGTAGCTGGCTTCCAACCATCGAGGAACGTATTTACTACATAACTCATACGAATTTACCACTGCCAATGTGTCTGCACGTTCTAGTTGGATAAACATCACTTTTCAGGGACACGACCGACTTCAAGCAACGTTGAACTGTGGAGCTAACAGTAGAAACACACACTTACCGTACTACGTATACTTTGGTGAAGTATCAACCACCGACCAGTCTAAGAACGTACGCGTAAAGCCCTTCAGCTAAGGTTTCCAGCCTCTGGTGGAGTAATTCGTTCTCAAAAAAAGTGTCGCAACCCTCACGTTTGTTGTCCACGTGCGTCACTGTTCTAAGAAGCGCGGCAAACACAAATTGTTCATCCTCGTTATTGGAGTCCGGTAACTTTAATGCTAGGGGCGAAACCATGAATTATGCTCATGTGGATTGCGAGTACTATTTGGAAGGACTTTGGAATAGCAGAAGAAGGTCGAGACCTCGATTTAGGCATGCTTAGGGTCGGTTGGCACGAGGAACGATATCCTGGCCAAGGCATTTAATCCCTTGAGTCTTTTTGTCTCCTCGCACGCAACAAGTTTCTTAACGTGTGCTCATCCACAGTTTTTGTGGATTATTTTGTCACTCGCCGTATGGACTGAATGTGGATTTCATTTCGTGTTGAGTCGACGGACAGCCCTTGTTGATCAGGCTGATGAAGTTAATTTGGAGCAATAAAACAAGCTGGTTGACTTTTTGTTATGGATGACACGAACAATTATCGACTCGAGGTCATAAGTTCTGATGAACGAGGTTAAGTTGAAAGAGGTCTTTATTGCCATTGGGACATGAAAGTGGCACTGATCATGATGTATGAATTCATTTAGGATCAATGATGATCATGTTGCTCATGGAGGATGCGACTAGTGGTTCATTGGGAGAAACGTTTTAGGTTGCACATTCTTCCGTGTTCATCACTGTTTCGTATTCAAGGATTGCTTCATGCTGAATTCAGCTGACGCATGAGTAGCAACTGAAGCCACCGTTGCTTGGTTCACTTATGTCAGTCTATTTTGCTGGTTTGCCATCTGACTAGATTGAATCAAGCAACCACTTTTCTTGGAGCTCAAGTGGGTGGTTGGTTGGACGAGTGTTTGTTCATTGGTGAGACACAGACTCTGAATGAATGAGGTCAAGTTGCGTTCTCGAGAACCCATTCCCGAAATTTTGATATTCGCGTGCATACGCCAGGTAGGTTGGGCTCTGCACATCCAATGCCCCAACTGATGATACCACCCAAAAACCAACGCCCATCCTTTCCCTTCACCACCAAAGGCCCGCCACTGTCGCCCTGAAAGACAAAAAAATAATAATAGGGAATGACAAGCACGACCCAGGCCTTGATCGATACATGTGACACTTAGCCTCAATATGTTTGTCTCCATAAAGTTACGTACTTACAGTAGATCATTATTCAATTTTTCATTCATAACAACAATGTCAAAAGGTCCAGAAAATCAAACGAAGAGGTTTGATGTTGGATGGAGTGATGAAAAATTCCTTGTTTGCACTTGTGTTTAGTTAGCTTAAATGTCCTTAAAATGAGGAATGCAGGCCAAGCTCATTTGGTTAATTAAATGTGTAGTGGTTTGTTTGCCTCTCAAAACCAGAGTAGATCAAGTTTCGGCCGAAAATGGCAGTGACAATCGAGCTCAGTCATTCAGATATTCGAGGACAAGCTAAGAAGCTCAAGCGAGTGTGTTTACCGTTCGTCATCTGTTCTACAACTGGATGCTTTTTTGCCCAAGACTGGGATCTTTTCGGGTGGCTTGAGCTCACGAGGGCTGATTGGTTTCTAGTTTTCAATTGCCTTAGTGTCTAGATCCTTTTTTTGTTCGAGTATTGCTCTCTCATTCGTGCAAGTGAGTGAGTTTCAAACCCGACCAACATGTTGGCAGACTGTCTTCCACTTTCATGGTCATTTCTTTGATCAAAATCTCAAAATTTTCCTCAACATAACGTGCTCGTGCTGCTGGTCAATTAGAGATGCATTGGGGCTTGACTGCTACGAGGGGCACCACCACCATTTAGTGACAAATCTAAGCTAATGTTCGTTTATCTGCTATCTTCTCAAAAATGTTCCCTTATTTTGGCTCAAAATTGATTCCGGAACCAAAGACCCGAAGAAAGGTAATTTGTCCCTTGCCGCGGATTCTAAGCCACCTTTGCTCAAAAATTGCTTCACAATCGGCAAAAGCGAATCTTGGTAATGCAAAGTCATTAATCCCACAAGTCCGTTCCAGATTAAGGCGTGCCAACAATAGCTTTTGAAATGATCACAGCGTGTCTTCACCCAAATGGGAAAATTAAAGACATTCCCAAAATGTGCAGGAAAACTACAATGAGATGTGGCAATATCCTTAATTGAGCCTCAAGTGTCTTCTTGGTTTTAATAGCCTCTTTATCCTCCTTTTAGAAGAAGCTTTTCATTGTTTAAGTGGGTGTGAAGAAATCCGCTAGAAAACCACGAAAGACAAAGAAACCAGAGTTCAAATCAACTACCTTGACGACAAAACTTAAAAACTTGAACTTTCTGCTCAAAGTACTATACCCAACCAGATGGCAAGGAAGTCTTCCCCAAAAATTGAAATTTCAGGAAATGGTTGTCAGGCCTGAATAATTTAGGCTCATTTTTCCCATCGTACTTCTTCCTGAGTTGTCAGCTGCAAGGCAAATACTCTAATCTGCTCCCCCAGTCTTTCAATTTAGTCAACCTTTTTTTTTGCTTCATCCTCCAATTCAAACGGCAAAAAAGAGGTACCTATCTGCTTTTTATGTGAGTTGTGACGAGCTCATGCCAACAATCATTATTGAAATCAGCATTTCGCAATAATCTATTCATGCTTTCAGGACATGATCATTATCGATGTTAACATGCGATTGGCTTGAGTCTGCGAATCAATGCCTATGAGTTATGGCTCATTAATGGCGCGTTTCTATTCATTTGCTGCACATTGGATGGAGGCAAATCGAAATCCCTTTTCTTATGTTCTTTTCCTGTCGCAATGACATCAACCGAATGGCCTCCGATCGAGGATAATAAAAGACGGAAAGTTTCTACTCTTTCGGTACCTTTCAATATCCTAGTCTCCTTGGCAATGATATCGGGGATAGCCTGCAACCAACTGCCGAGAACAGGCCAAGGCAACAAGGGCGAGGGAAAATATGTCCTTAAGAGAGCTCTCTGAATAGCGATTTCCCAGATTCAATCCTTGGAATGCATTCCCCGTCAGATTTCTCTGATCTCTAACACGCCATCTTCTCATTTATTCATACATGCCCGAGGGAAAAATGGCATGACCAATAAAGATCTTATTTATTGGCGAGCAAACCACAACCTACAATATCTCTATGCCACAATATCTGCCATTTCACTTCTGGCCTCGAGCTTCCAGCTTCTAGCTTCTTTGGGGTTGGTCGAAATAAAGAAGTTTACGACACAAAAGGATCGAGAGAACCATCTTGATCAGGTTGGAGGACCGAATAGATTGAACTCATGCCAAAGGGAGCAAGAATAGGATGCATTTGCAAACACACACGATAGGAATTCAAGGCCTTGGTGCAACTATTATTGGAAAAAAACTTGCTTGCTCCTCCTGACACGGCCAAGATACGAAATAAAGGTGGGGCTTGAGGGGTGGGCAAAAGCTCACTGAGCGTGAGAAGTTGCTGCTGTGTTGCAATGATGATTTGACGAAATTTGTGCCAACTACTGAACACAAGTGACGGTTGCCATTTGTCCCTGCGTGATGCGAATCCTGAACGTGATTGCATCTTCTCTCACATTCGTTTTCATACGGATTTCGGTGACGAATCTTACCTGACATGAGTCCCGACCTCCATTGTCGTATCCAGCGCACATGAAGATATCCGGAATGACCTCTTGGCGGCCTGCTTTCAGGAACATGGACTTGCATTTCTCATTGCTGACGATGGGAACCGATACCTGCCGGGGATCAATGAAAATATTTCCGATTAGGCGCAGCTTGCTTACTGTAGAGCTTTATAGGGTCTTCTGTGTCGCACTTTCTTCCACATATAATTGATTAGCGCGCAACTTGAATTTAGCGCCAAAAGAAAAGAAACGCGGAGAAGGAAGGCAAAAAACAAAACAAAAGTAAGAAGTACCTTGGCAAATAATAAACAATGAACGCATGCTCTTGATTTCAGGTTGAAAACAATGAAGGAAAAGAAGAAATGATAATTAACGAATGGCAAGGCTAAGCTGTGATTCAGAGATGAAATGGCCTTGTTTTAATGCTCAGTGATATGATGGCAACATCGTTGGATCAAGTGCATCCAACATAAAATTGGAATCGTTTCAAGCGCCAATATAACTGTCAAGCAGAGGCTTATATTTGAATTGGTTTTCAGTGCTGTAAACCTGGTAAGAAGTATTCATCTTCCTGGATTAATGATCGCACTTCAAAAAGTCGTTAGGATGTGAAATGAGAAACCAAAAAGCCGAACAATGACAAGTCAGAAAATTGTACTCGTTTTCAAAGAATTTCCTTCTTGGTCCATTTACAATTTGGAATGAATGAATATGTTCTCATATTGAAGAAGCTTTTCTCTCTCAGAGTGGTTTTTAATTGATTTGAATGTCAAAAATGCACTCAAAAGCTGGAAGGATGGATGGATGGATGAATGAATGAATGGAAGGGTATCAAATTCTGGTTAATACTCAACCGTCAGGGCTTCAGTATTTCTTTTTCTAGAAAATCAATTTGATACTGTCTTGTTCATGTCGAGGAGAACACATTTTTAGGCTCCATTTTTATTTTGCGATCAATGAAAATCTCGATGAAAATTGGTCGATTATGGAGGCAAGCAAGGAAAGCGTAATGATTCAAAAATCACTTATTTTTGTATGAACAGTCAGTTCCTTGGCATCAAAACTTGAATTGGATAACGTCACGAGTAAGTACTTGATTGTGAGATTTTTTTCAACACTCGAGTCTTAATCAGCAACATTTCATATGTTTAGCAACAACGTTCAGCGATTGTATAAAAAGTTTCATTATCACCCCAATAGATTTCAATTTGGGGCTCCAAACGCAAGGAATTCCGGGTTGGAAAAATAAACCCGAGCAAGTTTTTTTTTTGCCTACCTACTAGACTTCCCTAAATCAAGGGAATTTGTGGGCGTCTTGAACCATCATTTGCCATCGTGTAACAGAGAACATAAACAAAAACATGTTCCGACCAGATTTCAGTAATTTGAAGACCGGTCTCAAGCCATGACATATCATTATTTTCTTCGACCATGGAAATTTTGCGCCTTCCAATTCGATCACTTTGTGCTTAGTTTGCAAAGACAGATCAGGAAAGTTTCCATGCTGGGAAATTGCATTTGCACTCACATATTGTAGAATATTGGGGAGTTGTCCACCTTCACTTAGTCGACCCCATCCGGCAACGAAACCCGTTTCACCTGGAAAAAGAAGACAAGCATCCACAAGTTGAAAGATACGAAATGAAAGTTCTTGCATTACAGATTGCCACCTTGGAAGCCAGCAAAGATTTGAGACCCAGAAGAAGAAGAAGGGAGCTATTCCATTTCTTCTCATTAAGGTAAAAAAAAGTCCTTCAAGCCAACAATACGTTCCGGTTGGCAATTTTGCATACCTACTTAGCCGTACTATCCACGGGTGTGTGTGTGTGGAATTTCTACTGTACGGCCAAGGCGGATGTACGAACATTGGCAGCATTGGAGGGCGTGGAAGATCTTTTCACTTGGATGCATCACTTTTCGAGCACTTGTTTCTTCGTTGCTCTGTCTCAAGGACT